>NW_005434656.1:250533-477220 GCF_000315625.1 Guillardia theta CCMP2712
AAGCAAAAAAAAACAGCATATAAAATAGTACAGCTTCCAAAAAAAAAAATATACAACCCTCCCCCCCCCTCCCACTAATACACCTCATCTCCTAAAGCTCATCCTCATGTTCCTCCTGCTCAACATGCACAAAATCCAGCTCCTGCTCCTCCTGCTCTTGCTGTTGTTGCTGCTGCTCTTGCTGCTGCTGCTCCTGCTCCCCCTCTTGCTGCCTGCTGCTCCTGCTCCTGCTATTGTTGCACCACCCTCCTGCTGCTCCTGCTCCTGCTCCTGATGATCCTGTTCTTGCTGCCTCCTGCTCCTGCTCCTCCTGCATTGCTGCTGCTCCTCTTGCTGCCCATCCTCCCACTCTTGCTGCCTCCTGCTCCTGATCTTGCTGTTTGCTCCCTCCTGCTCCCGCTCCTCGTTTTCATCCTCATAATACGGGCTCTATGAGTACTCCTCATGTTGCTTTGCTGAATGCAAACGAATTTCTGACACGATCCTATCCACTCCTTTGCAACGCATCGACCTCTACACAATTTCTTACTGTGACCAGGGTCATGTCGAAGTTCGACTGTCCTTTCTGCAATCACGAAGGCTGCATCAGAATTGCAATGTAAGCCTGTGCTTCCTTCTTCTCATTCACCTTCTACTCCTTCACTTCCTTCTTCTCATTCACCTTCTACTCCTTCACTTCCTTCTTCTCATTCACCTTCTACTCATTCACTTCCTTCTTCTCATTCACCTTCTACTCCTTCACTTCCTTCTTCTCATTCACCTTCTACTCCTTCACTTCCTTCTTCTCATTCACCTTCTACTCATTCACTTCCTTCTTCTCATTCACCTTCTACTCCTTCACTTCCTTCTTCTCATTCACCTTCTACTCCTTCACTTCCTTCTTCTCATTCACCTTCTACTCCTTCACTTCCTTCTTCTCATTCACCTTCTACTCATTCACTTCCTTCTTCTCATTCACCTTCTACTCCTTCACTTCCTTCTTCTCATTCACCTCCTTCTCATTCACTTCCTTCTTCTCATTCACCTTCTACTCCTTCACTCCCTTCCGTCGGGTGGATTTCCTGACTTCTGGTCCTGGCAGCATCAAAAAAGCGAAGCTAGCGACTGTCAAATGCACAACGTGCGGTCAGGATTGGGCGACCACCGTGACAGGTGGGGGAGGGCTGGGGGTGTGAGATGGTCGAGAAGACCTTATGACGTTTCCTTAGCTCTCACAGAACCCATCGACGTGTTCTGTGAGTGGATAGACGCTTGTGAGAAGAAGAACCAGGAAGCTCCTTCACATGTAAACTTCCTGCTCCACCCCCTCCTTCCTTGTCTTCCTCCTCCTCTTCCTCCCCCCCCCACCGCCTCCTCTCTTTCCATCATCACCACCACCATTACCGCCGCCACCACCACCTCATCATCATCATTTTCCTGTTTCCCCTTTACTTTGCTGCCCATCGCGCTGATCGGTTAAATATCAGGGGCATGGAGGCGCTAGCAGCAGCGCTCGTCCAAGAGACGAAGACAAGGACGACGAGGACGAGGACGAGGACGATGACTGAGCAGGGACTGTGCTGATGAGAAAGTGTCGATCGTTGTATACAAGCGGGTTGATGTGGTCAGATCTGTGCAGTTGGCGATCAACAGCCGTTGCTGGGTGACGGGCAAGTCAATGATGACGCGTCATGTTTGTTGAGATTTGCTGTGTGTTATGCTTGATGGATGTGCTTCTTGTTAAAGTGATTGAATCCGCGCGAGTTGCCGCTCATGCGCTCACTTCCCATCCTCCTCCTCCTCCTCCTCCTCCTCCCCCTCCCCCTCCCCCTTCTCTCCGCTGTCCCTTCTTCTCCTCTTCCTTTTCTCCCATCGCTCACCGTCAAGCTCGTAAGCTCTTCCTTTACTCGTATGGCTTCGGCGATGACGCGTATGGGGATGATGCGAGCTGAAGGGGCATGAGGGCGACGCGATGGTGACCGGGACGAGAGAAGTCTTGAGGGGAGGAGACTCGGAGATGCGCGACGCTCCTGGGGGCAGCAGTGAGGGGAACGAGAAGAGCAGGAGGGGGAGAGGACCTGTTCTCCTTGTTGATGCCCTTCCTCGCGAACTTCTTGCCCTCTGAGTGTCTGCTCCTGCGTCACCGGAAGAGCGAGGAGGAGGAGGAGGAGGAGGAGGAGGAGGAGGAGGAGGAGGAGGAGAGGGTTCAAAAGAGGTGGGAAGGGGAGGGGGGGGGGTATGGAGAGAGAGAAGGGGCAGCGGATCACCTGCCAGGCATGAAGACTTGGAATTTGGACGCGAGCTTCTTGACGAGGGACTGGCGCTTGAGGTTCGTGGAGGGGGAGGCAACCTCTGCTGCTGTTCCTGCTGGGGAGAAGAAGGAGGAGACGGACGGGGAGCTTCTGTGGAGGACGGGAGACTCTTCTACATGCGGGCATGCACGGAGGAGGTTCGAGCCCACTAGCGCGTGCATCCTCCATTTGCTTGCGTCCTCCAGCAGCTTGTCCAGAAGACCCTGCGATCTCTCAGCCTCCTCCAGCTCTTCCCCAATGAATCCTCCTCCTCCTCCTCCTCCTCCTCCTGCCCCTCTCCTCCTCACAACGATCCTTTTCCGTTCCAGATATCTTCATTGTGCCCTCCCCTCTGCTCTCACCGCTTGCAGCAGGGAGTTGGACATGGCGTTCTCCGTCTGTTTCTCGTCAGGCCCAGCGGGAAGGCAGTCGATGCTTACGGAAGCGTCTTCGGCAGCCAGCAGGCGAGCTTCGAGCATGGAGATCTACGAGGGCAACAAGATCGGAGGGAAGCAGGGGGGAAGGAGGAAGGAGGAAGGAGGAAGGAGGAAGGAGGAAGGAGGAAGGAAGGATAAGAGGTGAGGGATTAGGGAGGAAGAGAAGGAAGCAAGGAGGAGGAAGAGGGGAACAAGCTTACCTGCTGCAAGAGTTCCAGCTCGCGGAGGTTCCAGGCATCGTCGACTTCGCTCGTATTCTTCCTCATCTCCTCTTGCCGTGCAGGAGCACCCTGCTCCACCTGCTCCTGGGAGAGCAGCTGGACTTGTGCCAACTGACAAATCTTGATCACAATTTTTGTCTCTCCTCCTCCCCGGCTCTCACCTTGGCCTCCTGCTCCGCAATCTTTCTTTCAGCTCCGCATTTTCACGCCGCAGTCTCTCGATCTCCTGCTGGTGCTGGTGCTGGTGCTGGTGCTGGTGCTGGTGCTGGTGCTGGTGCTGGTGCTGGTGCTGGTGCTGGTGCTGGTGCTGGTGCTGGTGCTCCTCCTGCTGGGTGTGCGGGTCCGGCAGGGGAGGGAACTCGAACAGCTGCATGCACGAGACGACTTCACAGCTCGGGCTGCAGCTGGCCTTCGCCGCCCTTCTCCTCTCCTGCTCCAGCCGTTTGACAACCTGGCGGGCAGCCCGGAGCCTGCTGGACAGGACCCTCCTCTTGACGTAGGCGCAGATGACCTGCAGAGAAGAGGACAACCTGTCCTCCCTCCTGGCCTCCAGCTGGGACCAGACCAGGGAGGGGAGGAAGACCTTGGACTTTCCCAGCTGGAAGTCCTTGGGTGTCAAACCGGCGGAGAGGAGCACGTTCTCAGCTAGCAACCGAGCTGGGGGTCGATGCTGGAGTTCGACAGGGTCGACGTGCTGGGAAGGACCTGCTGGGGGGAGGTTGGGGGCAGGAGACAAGAGAAGCGGCTGAGAAATCGGGGGAAGGAGATCTTGATGGGGAAGCCGATGCTGGCGACCCTGCGGGGAAACGAAGAAAAGAGGGGAAATGCAAGTGAGCGAGGAGGAGGATGAAGAAGAAGAACACGACCATGACAATGATCATGATGAATTGAAGGAGGAGGAGGAGGAGGAGGAGGAGGAGAAACATGATGGTGGAAGAGGAGGAGGTGGTTTCAGAGGAGATGATGGCAAAGGAGGGGGAAGAATAAAGAGAAAAGATTCGCACGACACAATCTACTCACTTGGCAGCTTGTAAGATCCCTGTTGCTCTGATCTGCTTGAGGACAAACACATCGTCGAAGGTGTCCGGTAGTTTCTTCTCGTTGGAGTTGATGCAGCGGATGAAGTGGGTCTGCGTTGAGCCCATGATCCCCTCCAAGGAAGTGAGCTGCTTGCGGAACTTGGCAACGAGGCTCTTGCTCGTCCCACGGGAGCAGTCGGCGACTGGCTGCTTCCCCCCCCCGTGGACGTCGGCGATCTCGTGGAAGAGGAGGCGAAAGAATCGGAAGTGACATCTGGAGAAGAAGTCCAACACGTCTCTCCCCACAGCGTCTCTGTTCTTGTCCACGAACGAGGTCCCGTTGTAGCAGACTTGACCGGCGTAATGGCTGATGACGAAGGTGAGGCTCGACCTCTTGGGTACCGTGAGCTTCTCGTGCTTGCTGGCGACGATCGTGCGGACTTTCAGCATGAGAGACTCGTCTGATCCGCCTGTAATCATCAACATCAACTTCTTGATCAACTTCTACATCATATGCAGCATCATCTTCTCCATCATCATCGTCGTCGTCGTCAATTCACCATGGTTAACCATCATTGCAATGAGATGACAACATCGTCATCATCGTCTTCTCCATCACCATCACCATCACCATCACGAGCACTGTCACAATTGCTGCCATCATCATCAACATCCATTTTCCTTGTCATCATCTCCACTACAAGATCTGCTCCTTCTGCTCCTTCTCACAACTTCGTCACCTGGAATCCTGATCTCCTCGTCAACGAGCGTGAGCAGCCCCGTCTGCCTGTCCTCTACCTCTCAAGTCAGACCTTCAGTCTTCTCCACCCAAACATCCCAACCTATCGCTTCAAGCTCTTCTCGTTACTAACAAAGTCCACGAGGGAGAAGGTCAGCCCTTCCTCTCGGTACGTCTCTTGCTCGAATGCAAACATGTGGTTGTTGAACAAGCTCTGCAGCCTCTCGTTTGCGTAGTTGATCAGGAGCTGCTCGAACCCGTTGACTTCCAGCGACTCGAAGCCGAAGATGTCGAGAACGTTGATTACGCTACATCCCCTCGCCTCGCACCTCTCTAGGACTTTCTGCACTTCCTGCTCCTCGTCCAAAGGCTCCTCCTCCTCTTTCACCCTCTCCTCCTTCTCCTCCTCCTCCTCCTCCTTCACTTGTCTCCTCACGACGTTGGACAGGAGAGCCAGGTTCATCCTCCTGACCAGCCAACTGAACAATCTCTCATAGATTACCTTGCACATCCCGTCTCTTGCTTCCCCTGCTCGCTCTTCTGACCGATCCACCCCTACCTCCTCCCCTGCCAGCCGCACTTTCCTCGTGCAGAGCGTCTCCTCCAGCTCCGAGCACGAGCACTGCAAGCACGCCGCCGCTGCCAGCAGCGCATGCGAGCTCGAACTTCGGTCGACTCGCGCTCCTTCTGCTCCGACCGTCATGGCTGGCGACGAGAGCACACAAAACGGAGGAGGAAAGAGAAGATGGGAAGAGGAACGAGGAGGATGAGAACGGGGGTGGTTGTGGGGGCGGGGGGGGGAGGGGAGGAGAGGAGGGGAGGGGAGGAGGCGGAGAAAGCTTGTTACCAGTGGAGTTTTTGGATTCTACAGGGAGGAAGAGGATATTCCCCAAGGAGAGGATGAGACCGACGGTGCTCATCACGTTGTCAACCTCCTCCTCCGTTAGCCCTCCTCCTCTCATCGCCTCCTTCGTGCTCTCTAGCGTTGACCTGCCATCTCTCTCGTTGTCTTCGCTTCCTACTGGGGCATGTAAGGAAGAGGAACGAAGGGGGGGGAAACAATTCTTTGCCTCCCAGGAGGCGGAATGTAGGGAATGAAGGAGAAGCACTTTGCATGTGTTTCTGTTCGTCAAGGTGTAAGTTAGTTCATGAAAGGAAGGAGAAATCGAGCAAGAGTCAAGGATGGTAGAGGAGAGGAAGGGGAAGAGGTAGAGGAAGAGGAAGAGGAAGAGGAAGAGGAAGAGGAAGAGGAAGAGGTAGAGGTAGAGGTAGAGGTAGAGGTAGAGGTAGAGGAAGAGGAAGAGGAAGAGGAAGAGGAAGGAGACCTGGTATTGATAGAAGATGTGGAAATTTCGCTCTCCCTTCTCAACGTGCGCGACCCTGGATCTCTCCAGGAGGAAGACGTTAATGGAGCATCCTTGCAACGAGTACTTGCTGTCTGCCCTCGAGAAGTAGAGAGAGACAAACTTTCCGTAGCGGGAGGAGTTCTGGTTCCTGACAGTCGCTGCGTTCCCAAAGGCTTGCAAGATCGTGTTGGACAGCAGCACCTGAAGGAGAGGAGGATTCAGGGGAAGTGGGCGTCTATGCTGGACCATTTGAATGGAATGAAGGCTGGCGGGGAGGAGGAGGTGGATGAGGAGGACACAAGATGGAAGGTACAATCTCATGCTTCCAGACACAGGTAGCAGTTGCTGAGGAGAGGAACCAAGGAGAGGGTCGCGAACGACGAACGGGTCAAAAGGATCCGCACGCACCTTCTGCTCCAGACCCTTCACGACTGAGCCAGACTTGCTGGGAGAGCTCCTGCAGCCTTGGAGGGAGACGAGGTGGAACAGGAGGAGCTTCGTAGTCTCGGTCTTTCCCGCTCCTGATTCTCCGCTGATCAAGATGGACTGATTTACATCTTCAACCATCATCCTCCTGTATTGTTCTGTTACACACCCTTTCCCGCACACCCTCGACCGTCATCCACATCATCATCGTCATCATCGTCTCCATCATCATCTTCTCCTCCTCCTCCTCCTCCTCCATCATCATCATCTTCATCTCCTCCTCCTCCTCCTCCTCCTCCTCCATCATCATCGCCGTCGCCATGGGACATGCCTGAAGGTTTCCTCAGCAATGGCAAACGGATGAGGAGGAGAGGAGCTCATTGGGATTCCGAAGAAATCTGACGAGTTGTCATCGGAGAGAGGAGAAGAAAGGAGCCACCTGACGGTTGTGCCGTCATGGCTGAAGACCCTCCGCTCCATGGGTTTACAGCAATCATCACGGGGCCGGTGTAGGTGTAGAACCTTTGAAACAAGTTCAGGTTCCTCTGAGAGTAAGAGGGAAGGAGGGGAAGGGAGGAGAGGGAGAGGGAGAGGGAGAGGGAGATGGAGATGGAGAGGGAGAGGGAGAGGGAGAGGGAGAGGGAGAGGGAGAGGGAGAGGGAGAGGGAGAGGGAGAGGGAGAGGGAGAGGGAGAGGGAGAGGGAGAGGGAGAGGGAAAAGCAGCAGAGGAGGAGAAGCGAGGGAAGGTAGCCTGACCTCTCTGTCTTGAACCTCTTCTTGAGGGAGTAGAGCAAGTTCGGCTCGTCGAGCAGGGTCAACCTGCACACAAGAGTCAGCAAGTCAGAGGTAGATGTGACCTTCGATGCTCCAGCACCTCGTCAGATCGTCGGGATCGTCGTTGTCCTCAGGGTTGACCTCCTTCACAAGCTCTCGGGTGACCTGCAGAGCGGTATCCATCCTGCCTGTCTCAACGCCACCAGCTGTCGTTTCCTCCTCCGTCTCCATGAACTTCACGACAACGCGGCAAGAGGACTCTTCGACGACTCTTGCTCTCTCCCATCTCTGCGTGGGATGCCATGCCCACACCAGCCGTCCACCTGGCTGCGCTTGCTGTCCGGCCGTTGAGGTAAGAGACGCCATCGCCCCCCTCAGGACTTGCAGGAGGGAGGGGAAGGAAAGATCCAGCGACTGTCAGCAAACAATCAGAATGATGGCAAACCAACACTAGCCACTGCTCTACATTCTCCTCTATATTTCCCTCCCGTTAAGCCTGCCTGCCTGCCTGCCTGCCTGCCTGCCTGCCTGCCTGCCTGCCTGCCTGCCTGCCTGCCTGCCTGCCTGCCTGCCTGCCTGCCTGCCTGCCTGCCTGCCTGCCTGCCTGCCTTCTCCGCGGCGGCATGGTCGTCCGTTGATCATGGTCTCGATGACTCATTTTGACCGCTCCTTTCAAATTTTCAAACTGTGAGAGGCGGTTGGCGTGTCAAAGGCCACCAGGCGTGTTGACGGTGACTCTATCAAGGTTATGAGTCATCATTAGTCACGGTTGAGTGAATGCGCCGCCCCCCAGCTGACCGGCCGCGGGTTTCCGGCCCGCCGAGGGTCGTTGGCAGGTGGGGAGAAGGTGGGTGGGTCCGTTTGGGTTCAATTTGAATCCAGAACTTGGAAATGGTTGCGCGACCTGGCAAGAAGAGGAAAGTGAACGACGATGATGATGAAGTTAAGGTGAGCGAAGATACTGAAATGTCTTCGAACATTCATCATCTCAAACATTATGCCGCTCATGCTCAACATCATGTTCAATATCATTATCGATAACAGCATCATATTGTCACAAGCATCACCATTGCCTTGTAAATGTATCTTACAGTCACACCCTCCTTTCTTTTCTCCTTCAGGTCGTCGACGACGTCTTCGAGACCTGCACTTCTGCTCAGCATGAGGTCATCAACCTTGCCGCCAGCATTGCTGCCAGGCGAGCAGAGCTCGAGCAAGAGAAGGCCAAGATGCTCTCCGAGAGCTTGCGAGAGCAGGGGATCAAGCAGGAGAAAGACTCTCTCCTCTTGCTCAGACCCAGCAGCATCGTGAAGCTAAACGTCGGAGGCACCAAGATTGATGTCAAGCGCAGCACAGTGACTGGCTTCCCGTCGAAGCTGAGGTGGATGCTAAGGTGAGCTGCGGGAGAGGGCGCGAGACGGGGCTGACTGACGTCTGTGGCGGGCTGGGGAATCAGCGGGCGGTGGGATCACGTCTACAAGCATGACAGCGAAGGTCGGATCTTGCTGGACTACGACGCCAGCTGGCTGGAGCCTATCATCAACTACCTGGTAACCTCCTGGGAGAAAGGGAAGAAGGCGTTTGAGGCAAGGGAGGGGAAGGAGAAGCAGAGTTGAGAAAGGCGCAGAGGAGAGAGCGATCTGACTAGACTATGGCAGAGAGAGCTTGCCATGCAGCAGTCGCCGATGCCGATGGAGCCGCCCAAGGTGGATGGGGAGAATGAGATCGGCTTCAGATACCTGACGCGAGCGCTGGGGCTGGATGGTGTGATCGTGAACAACAAGCAGATGGATGTCGAAGAGGGCCTGCTCAAGTCATGGGCAAGACCACCCATGACTCAGAGCATCGCGTCAGCCGTCGGATGTGGGAAGGAACGCTGCGACTTCAAGCTGCTGTACCGGGCCAGCCGAGACGGCTTCTCGATAGGGACGCAGCAGCAAAAGTGCCAGGGAGAGTCGAACACCCTGACGATCGTGCGGGACACTGACGGAAACGTTTTCGGAGGCTTCTCGGACGCAGCTCGAGAGTTTAACGGCAGTTACTCGAGGTCGGGGAAGAGTTTTCTCTTCAAGCTCTCTTCCGGAGAGATTCAGGACCCAGCAGGCCTAAAGCTCTTCCGGGTGCTGCCGGGAAAGGAGGAGAAGGCAGTCCTCAATGACCCTCAGTCCTATGCCGCGTACGGCGATGGTGCGGACTTGCGCATTGCCAACGAATGTCAGAGTTCAGCGATCAGTCGGTGCAACCTGGGGCACACGTATGATAAGTCGGACGGACAACCTCACGAGCTCACAGGAGGGAAGCCGAACTTCCAAGTCGCCGAGCTGGAGGTGTGGAAGGTGTCGCTGGAGCTGGACAAGGCAAAGGAGGCTCCGCCTACTGCAGAGAGGATCCCTCGTGACTGCAGCAAGGTGCTAGGAGGGCTGACGAAGCAGTTGGACGCGCTCGAGGCCTTCCAGTACAAGCTGCTGACGAGAGGAGTGGAGTTGTGCCAGGAGGCGCGAGTGCTGGACGAGGAGGCAGAGGACCTCAAGGCGGAGAAGGCGTACATGAAGGAAGTGGCGAAGGCGATTAGTCAGGAGAAGGTCGTGTTCTTCAACGTCGGGGGTAGGAAGCTCTACACGATGAAACAGACGCTGGCGCTTGTCCAGGGCTCCAAGCTTTACAAGAGATACGCGAGCGGCAATGGAGAGGTGCCGGAGGGCGACCTGGACGACGACGGAGACATCTTCCTGGACGTGAACCCTTACTGCTTCGGGAAGATCGTCTCGCACCTCCGGACTCGCAGGCTGCAGGAGAGCCTCAAGGAAGACGTGAAAGGGCTTCCTCCTGCCATGCTCCAGGTCAGGGCCACGGAGGAGGCGTCGTTCAAGCGGATGCTGGCCTTCTTCGAGCTGGACTGGGACGAGCTGGAGGGAAGAAACCTAGACCCTCGTCTCCCTGATTCCATCTTCTCCCGCCACTACTCGAAGCTGCAGCCATACCTGTCAAACTGTACTGTGGAAACCAAGTGGAGGCTCGTCTGGCGAGGCAGCAAGGACGGTTATTCAGCTGCTGAGATACACAAGAAGTTAAGCCAGCCGGTAGTCCAGCGCCAGCTCGTGATGGTGAAGGATGGGCAAGGAAACATGTTCGGCGGCTTCACAGACGTGTGGCAAGTTGGGGGAACAGGTTACATCCATTCGGCTTCCTCCTTCTTGTTCAGCCTTCGTCGAGCAGGACTGACTGATGAGCAATCCTTCAAGATATGTGGTATGAAACCCGGCATGAACAATCACGGTATGCTGCTTGGCGACGGCAACATCTACCACTTCGGTCAAAGGGACTTGATAATCGTTACTAACTGCAACAAGAACAGTTCGAGCTCCTGCGGCGGCATCGGAAACACCTTCAACAACCATGGCGTACCTCATCTGCTGACTTCAGGAGCACCATCCTTCAAAGTAGACGAACTCGAGATCTGGACTTTGGCCTAGCTGACTCGTTCAGTCGCATTTTACTACGTGGCCTCGCCCTGCGATTAAAATTTTCACTGCGTCACATCTCTGAGTACCGTGACTGTTTGACTCGCTCGGAAGACGTCCCGCGTGCCACAGGGCCCCGGCCCGAGCCGAGCCGCTCATGTTTCCGAAATCATTTCGAAACAACCTTGAACGTGAATACAAACTGCATGTAGGCTTTTGTACCAGAAGTCCCTCGAGGGAATATATTATTAACTAAAGGCTAGGCTATAACCAAACCGGGCCGGGCCGCCCGGGCCAGCGGCGGCTGCCGGCCCGGGCCCTGAGGCTGAAATCACTGCTGAAGTCAGGTGACAGTGAGCCCCGGGGCCGTGGTGGAGATGAGGGCACAAACTCTCTCGAAAATGCAGAGAGGCGTTCGGTTGTCGGGAGGGAGGAGAGACGGGGATGGCGGAAGGAGAAGGAGAGGAGGGAGAAGATGAAGAGAAGGGAGAGAAGAAGAGGGCCGCAACGAGCCGAGCGTCGCAGCTTCATGGTATGAGCCTGCCTTCTCAGCACGACGCTGGTACGGCGCACTTGGATATTGCAAGGCGCAGGAATCCATGAGCGGGGAGAGGAGGGGGGCGGCGGACTTCACTCTGAAGGGGGTGGGGACGTCAGGAAGTTCTACAGCAAGGTCAGGAAGCAATATCCGACGTTCGTCTCCTCTCTCTTCCAATGTCGCGCTGCAAAGGGACCGGAGCTCGCCCTCCCGCCCGACAGGGTGGCAACCCTACATCCTCCGAGGGAGGGTTGACAGCCATGCACACGACGGGTTGCACCGGACCTTCTTCAAGACGGGGAGAGTCGCGGAGATATTCCTCGGCACCAACAAGAGCATGCGGGACAGAACGGCCACTAGCGCCTCGCACAGGCGGAAGCATGACGAGGGTTTGCAGGATCCTTCCAGGGCAGCCAAAGAATCTCATCGAGATCAGGTGATGCTGAAAATTTATTCACTCTCTCCTCCTCTTCCCTCCCTCCTCTTGCTCTCTTCTCCTCTGTCCTCTGTCCTCTCCTCTTCCTTGCCACCCCTTACCCTTCGCTCCCCCACCCTCAACACCTCCGGCCTGCCCTGTCGTCTATCCCTCTCCTCACCACTTCCCTCTCTCAACATCCTCATCATGTGTCACACATTGCAAGTGTGGTATCGTGCGCATGACTTCTCCACCAGATCACTCGGAGATTTCAGCTCTCAGTGAACGGACCTGGAGGTAACCTCGTACCCAGCTGGATCAGACCAGGGGACTCGTCTCTGCAGAGATTCTCCTGGCCTTCTTCCACGACTCTACCAAAGGACAGCCTGTACAAGGGTACAGCTGCCATCTCCTCGGGGAGGACATGGGACAAGGCCATGGAGCCGTTGAGGGGGGCGAAGTCTGTGCAGGAGGAAGCGGCTTCTGATCACAGTCAGACCCTGCCATGTAACGACCAACTCAACCCAGCTGCGACTCTTTTGATGCTTCTCCTCGCAGCCACGAGCTCCAGCGACGACGGGAAGCTGTCGCAGGCGATCACTGTGATCCTAGACTCGAGTTCGACCTTGTTTGACGCTCTTGCTACAGCGAAGGAAGGACCCGAAGCACATGAACGGTGATCACCCCCATGTTTCGCTCCAGCTTCCGCATCCTGACACCTTCAGTCTCAGTCTTCCTCCCTGCATTCTCCAACGAGACGAGACAGGAGAGGAGGGTGGCGGCGAGGGGGAATGAGGAGGAGTTCCAATCAGACAGCGAGGAGACCCACAGCTCCAGGATGGATTCACCGCTGACACAGGTGGGTCCTCGTGGTGACGTGGCTGGTGGCATGGCCGATGGAAGCGCCAAGAGCGGCTGCGCCTTTCCTGCCCCTTCTGACTCGCCGCATGTTGGAAATGCAGCCTGACCTCTTGGAGTGCGACGACGATGGGGACTCGCAAGACTCCCGCGATCTTCAGATGGAAGGTGGTTGTCATACCCTGTGTTTCAAAGGTCCCTCCTTACCTTTTCTTGCAACCGAGAAGAAAACTACGACGAGGATGACGAAAGTGAGATCTCCTCCCCCCCCCCTCTCGCCTCTCCCCCCCCCCGCAAAGTCCTGATGAGGCAGCAGGTGACGTGCAAGACAGCGGCAGGAGTGACAGCGAGAGCGAGTCAGTCGTCGATCCTGGCGAGGTGGCCTATGAAGCCTGAGCTCAAGGTTCCGGGGGCTGACGTGCGACCTCAGCAGGATGTCGACCAGCTGCTGGACGAAGTCGCCGCTGCCGATGTCAGCGGGCTGAAGGGAAGAGTCTGGCACAGGTAGGGAGAAGCCCTTGGGAGGCGGTGAGGGAAGAGAGTTGAAGGAGAGAGGAGGAGAGGATTTTCAGGACGAGGACGAGGACGAGGAGAGGAATTGATTGTTTGCATGCAGCTGCTTCTTCGGGCGTCCTCCTTCACTGCATTTCTTGCACGATTGGTATCACAATGCCGGAGAGGTTAAGAGTGGAGACGAAGACGAAAAGAAGGAGGAGGGCAGGAAGCAGGAGGAAGCGACAGAAGAGACGATCTCAGAATCATGGAGCAAGAAGGATGGGACCAGGTCCTGTTGAATGATATCAATCTCCTCGTCCTCGCTTGCCCTTCCCCCTTCTGCCCTCCTCGCTCCTCCCTCCTCCTTCTCTCCCTCCTCCTTCCTGCTCCTCGCGCTTGACTCCTTGCTCCTTGCTCTACCTTCCTCGCTCTTTGCTCCTCTCACTGATGTCCCATCAGCTCGTGGGAGGATGCATGGAAGGACAGTCGAGGGAGAGATCTCTTCTCTCTCTTGCAGGAGAAAGGCTGGATGAAGCTCAAGATGACAAACAAGAGCTCACAGGTAGACCCTCGTCCCTGCACCTTACCCTCCTCCTCCTCCTCCTCCTCCTCCTCCTCCTCTTCTCCCCAGTGCCTGTACCCCTCTTCCCTACTGCCCCTCCTCTCTCCTCTCCAGTGCCTTTCGCCTCTTTCCCGCTGCTGCCCTCCCTGAACTCCTTGCAGGCTCGTAGAGCCCACGAGAATGCTGGTTATGCTGTCTTGCGGAAGGACCAGAACCCGGTGAGGAGGAGGGGACAGGAAATGAGATGGAGGGAAGGAAATGAAGGGGGTGAAGGAGGAAGTGGTAGGAAGTAGGAGCAGTTGAAGGAAGAGGATGAAGGAAAGAGAAGGAGCATGGAGGAGGAGCATGAAGAGGGAGTAGGAAAGAAGAGGGAAGGAGGAACAAGGGAGCTAGGAAGAAAGAGCAACGAGCAAGTAGGACGGAAGACGCGGGTTACTCACCTTCCTTCCAGACGGCTGCTCGAACTTCTCATTTCAACTGCTGGTGGGCCCACGCGCTCTCGCCGCATGACAGCAGGTGGAAGAAGCTGCAGGCACATCAGAAAGTCAATCACTTTCCCGGTCTGCTCCCGCTGCTCCTCCCCTCCCCTCCCCTCCCCTCCCCTCCCCTCCCCTCCCCTCCCCTCCCCTCCCCTCCCCTCCCCTCTCCTCCCCTCCCCTCCCCTCCCCTCCCCTCCCCTCCCCTCCCCTTCCTGATCCGCACACGCAGGGACCTTCTGCATTGGTCGCAAGGATCGACTGACGAGAAATCTGATGCGTTTCAAGCGCCGTGTTGGGAAGGTGTGCAGTAGGAGTCGGAGGATGGATGGAACGAGGAAGGAAGGGAGGGAGGGAGGAAAGGGGAACCGGGAGTGGAGGAGGTGGAGGAAAGGAGTGGCCACTCCTGCTGTTGACGAGGGATGATGTCGATTCCCTCGCAGGACAAGTGCGACTTTTATCCCTCCACCTACATTCTTCCTGCGAGCTACACGGAGTTCAAGAATGATTTCCAGGTGCTCGTGCTGGGGGATGTTGTATCCTCTTACTCCTCCTCGCTCAGTCCAGCAAGGGAGTCTGGATCTGGAAGCCTTGCGCCAGCGCCCGGGGGATCGGGATCAAGATCGTGACGAGACTAGAGCAGGTGGGGGAGGGGAGGATGCGGAGGTTGGAGGATGAAAAGGGAGCTGAGGGGATGAGAAAGGATGGTGGGGAGGGCGAGGAAAGGAGGAGAGAGGGAGGGAACGAGGTATCGTTCTGACTGGATCATGATGAAAGGTGTCGAAGAAGAAGCCAGGGCTCATCCAAGTAATATCCATCTTTCATCTCCGACATTTTTCTTTCCTTTGCATCTTTGATTCCGTTACCTCTCCCTCCCTCCCTCCCTCCCTCCCTCCCTCCCCTTCCTCTCCTGCTAATCCCTTGTGACGTTATCACCAGGAGTACATCAACTCTCCTCTCCTCATCAACGGCTTCAAGTTCGACCTTCGTGTCTACGTTCTGGTACATCTTGCGTGCTTGGCCTCCTCCGCAGCTCAACAGCCTCTGCCAGGCCACAAGCTTCAACCCCCTGAAGCTCTACATCTTCACCAACGGGCTCGTGCGTTTCTCAACGAAGAAGTACAAAAGAGTGAGTGATGGGTTCGCTTCTTTCCTGCCTGTCCTGACCCCGACGAAAGATCAAGAAGAACTCCAAGGCCGTCTCGCGCTTCATGCACCTCACGAACTACTCCGTCAACAAGAAGTCTTCTTCCTTCCAGGCACTCGAGGGAGGGCGAGGGGGAACTTGACCGTGACGCGCCCGGCAGGTGCGGAGTGATGCGGACATGGATGCATGGACAGGCAGCAAGTAAAGACGAAGCTCGTCCCTTCTTCCCTCACCTCACGTCTCAGGTGGTCCATCCGTGCCCTCTGGCGATACCTGCGGGAGGAGCTGGACTACACCCAAGAGAGGGTAGACAAGGTACCGGGGCCCCGAGGCGCTGAGGAGCGATGACGTCATCACCTGCAGGTCTGGAGCGACATCCGGAGCGTGATCTTGCGCACCTTCATAGCCGCGGAGTCTCACATCAACATCAACACCTCCCTCCTCCACCTCGACCGTTCCAACTGCTTCGAGCTCTGGGGAGTCGACATCCTCCTGGACTCAGGTTGTCAAACTTCTCCTCCTGCTCCCCCCCCCCTCCTCTCCCTTCCCACACACACCGCGCCCAGCTGACGTCGGCCTCTCGACAGCCCTGAAGCCATGGCTGGTGGAGGTCAACACGTCCCCCGACCTGAGCGCGAGCAGCCCTCTTGACAAGTGATGACAAGCTCGTCTCAACGGCTGCAGCCTGACTTGACAGCAGGGAGATCAAGGGCTCACTCTTCACCGACACCTTTACTATCGTCGGCGCCGAGGTCGTCAAGCAGAAGAAGCATCATGGCAGGTCCAGGGACCCCCAGGTGACCCCCAGCTGGCCTGTCAAATCTCGCTGACATGTCACAGCCGGAGACACGTGTGAGGCCGACGGGATCAGCAGATGAAAGCCGGAGGAAGCCGAGCAACAACCTGCAAACAACCTCGACGAGCTGGTTCAGCGATCTCACACCGGTTGCTGCGCCGGGCTGTGTGTTGTGAACTGACGAGGCCGAGTTCAGCTGGACATCCAGGTGCTCCAGCAGAGCGAGGATGAGTTCCGTCGGCAGGAGGTTGTCAAAGTTTTCAAACGTCCTCTGTCCTTCTTTGACAAGAGCCTCAGTCGACACAGTTCGAGATCTTGTACCCCCACCCCTCCATGTGCGAGATCTACGAGCCGATGTTCGAAAGCTCGGTGACGATTCTTTCTGTCTGCTTCCTCCTTCCCTGCGCTCGTTCAATCTTCTCTTGCTCTCTCCTTGTTCCCTCCTAGCCCTTCCTCCTTCCCTTGCTGCTTCTCTCTTCCCTCCTCCCTCCCTCCGTCTCCTCCATCCCCTCTGCTCCCTCTCCCCCTCCACACGTCCCTTCTTCTTCCTGATGTTGTCACAGAGAAGCTTGAACCGTCTCTTGCACCATTGGGTCAAGGTAGCTGCCCTGCCCTGCCCTGCCCTGCCTCCTCCCTCCTCCTCCGGGCCCCCGCTCCTCCTCCCCCGCTCCCCTGATCCTCTCCTCGTCCATCGATGGCTCTGATGTTGCCCTACAGTGCAGGGAAAATCCTCCTCCTCGACTTTGCGAGCTGCTAGACATGAAGCCTTCAGCGCTGCACACCCGTCGAGAGGAGCCCCAAGTATGTCGTCCTGCGTTGATAAGCGCGACCCAGACTGTAAAGTTGTAACTAGTCGTTGAGATGTATGCTGTTGTACAGTTGTGTAGATTCTTTGAAACGGAATAAAGATCACTGTTTTACATGATAACATTACAACCTTGATTCAACTTTCATCCCCACGTGCTACTACAGACTAGCTGTTGTCTCCTTCCCCTGTGACGGCAACCCCGGTGTGAACTCCCGCGATACCTGGAGAGCAGCTTGTTAGCTATGGACAAGAACAACCGAGCGTGGACCTTCGTTGGCGATGTCGGCAAGGGACTCGACATAGCACAGGCACTGACTTGCTGTGATGGGAGCTGAATACTAACTTGGCGATCAGAGGAGCAGGGGGAGGTACAGGGAGACCTGAACGACTATACATGCTCCTCTGCACCTGACGAAGATGATACCCGAAGCTCCCTTCCTGGATGAGTTGTAAGATGAGACGAATGACAAGCTTTCGTACTTGCAGTGTATGGTACGTGGGTTGCAGTGAAGAGCAAAGTACTTCTCTCTCCCCACCCGAATCCCTTCCTGTTGCTCACACATCAGCCCTGAAACAGAAAATGGCGAGGATGGACTTTGAAAATTTCAGTTGGGTCTCGAAAGTTCTTCAAGACGAAGGAAGCAAGCTCCAAGTTTATCTGTAGAGCATCAGGCGATTCCGATGACGCTCGCGTCCAGTTTCACCTCGCAGGGCTTGCGACTTTGTATCAGGAAGGGACTTTTGTGCTTGTTCTTGGAGTACTCGATACTCCAGTCGTCCGTAATGATGAGACACAGCTTGTCAATCGAGCTGCTTGCCTGCCCCACGTTTATACACGGCCCTGCTGCCTCCTCGCTCCTGCCCTCCTGCCTGCTTCACAGTTTCGAGTATGTTCACAAGCCTGACACCCTGAACCCAACAGTTGCCTTCTACCTATCTTGTTCCCTCCCTCCCCTCCCTCCCTCCCTCCCTCCCTCCCCTCCCTCCCTCCCTCCCTCCCTCCCTCCCTCCCTCCCTCCCCTCAGGCCTCTCGCTCTTGGATCGTCTGCTACCCTGCATTGCCTCCTGCCATGTCGCCTCCTCTACCTCCCATGTCGTCAAGACGCTGTTCCACGTATGCCCCGTTGCGTCCGCCATGGCGGAAAATTATTCCCTGAGACTATCAGATCTGATGGGCCCGATCATTTCAAATGATGCCTCGAAATCTCAGACAGGAAAAACTGAGTGTCCTTTTAATTTGAAATTATCTATGAAAACATTTTGGTCTTTTCTGTTTGATTTCTTTTTTGACGTGGTACCAGATTTGGGTCTCCTGGCCCTGAATCATGGACTAGTCACTGCCGCTCGCCGACGACCATGGCGCGCGAGAGGAAATGAGCGACGAGAATTTCATGCAGGAGGAGGAGGAAAGGATGCGAGACAAGCTGGTGGAAGAGCAGGAGGAGAAGATTGGCGTCAACGGGACCCATCAGGTCGAGCAGACTTTTGAATTCAGAAGGAAACTAAGCGTGATGAAGGAAAGAGAGTTGGAGGAGATGGAGAGAAAGCACGTTGAGATCCTCTCTGCCCTCCAGCATGAGAACGATATGCTCCGCAATCAGGTCAAAGATCAGTCGAACATCGCCAAGCAGCTAGAGAACCAGGTTCAAGAGCTGAAACTGTCCATATCGTACTCGGTTTCATTGGACGCGCTGAGAGAGTATGAAGAGCTCATTGCAAACGAGAGGGTGAACAGCTGGCTCATGACTCTGAATAACATCGCAAAACATTGGACACGGTTGAACACCTCGCGATGCTTCTGGTTTTGGTTCAACCACGCGATGTGGAAAAAACGCAACCTGTGGTGTGTTCGACGAGTGTCAAGGGCCCGTCTTCACGCGTGGCTGAGGAAGTTCAAGAATGTCATGACGATGAAGAGAGTTGTGAAATCTGATACCCGCAAGGCCCAATGGCTGAAAATTATGCACCAAAGAAGGAGATGCCGATTGCAATTCAAGCGATGGATGAAGGTGTGCAGGGCAAGAAAGCAAGGTTGCCAGAGGGTCGAACAATCTCTCCAACAAAAACGTGCTCGTGATCTTTCATTGTTGTTTGTATTTTGGTTGAGTCGGCTAAGAAAATCTCAACGGATTGGCAGAAATCATGTACACAAACAGCAGCAGTTTATCAAAGACATGTTTCACCTCTGGTCGGAACAGAACACCCGTTGCAAGTACTTTCAGCAGACGATGCAGCTTCAGGAGACTGTCAAGCTCTATGAGAGTGAAATAGAGGCAATCATGACGCGTCTACATGAGGTGGAGACTGACCTTGAGTACGAAAGGAGCAAGAACTTGCTGGAATACCGCGAACAGGCGATAGTAAAAGAGAGGGAGATCGAGAGGATAGAGCAGAATTGTGCGGAGAAACTTTCTGCCCACCTCGAGGAGATCAAGATACTTGAAGCTGTCAATAAGAACCTGACGGAGAGAAACAAGGAGCTCGAGTCAGAAGGTTCCAACAGAAAGCTGAGCCTTGTGAAGGATCGTCCGATAGACGTCTGTGTTCCGGATGCTGCCCAGGATACAAAAGTCATGCATGAGATGTCTATACATCTCTCTATCACGATCTACAAGGCGAGGATGACGAAACGCATCGTGTTTGACAGCTTTCGAAGTTTGACAGGGAGCCCTAAAGCAAGGATGGGTGATTTCTTGTCATCGCTGCTCGATCGTCGCACTCGTCAGCTTGCCTTTCAGTGCTGGTCTACAGCCAGGAATCTCAGCAGGAACTTGCTCGTGAAAGCAACTCGTTGCAAGTCAAAGTCTTGTGACCGCACGCTACTGGTTGCGTTGCAGGATTGGAGGGGATTGTGCCGGGCGAAGAGGCGGGAGGAAGGGAAAATCATGAGAGTGCGGAGGAGAAACTGTGAGAAAGTTCTGCGATGGAGCTTTGAGAAATGGAACGAGGAGCCTGAGAGCATCTGTGAGATGAGAAGCCAGCTGGTGAGGAAGGAGGCGGAGGTAGCGGAGAGGACAAGAGACTTGCAGGAGAGCAACTCCAAGTACGACGCGATGCTGCTGTCCAGACGGCGAGAGATGGACAGGATGAGGCAGGCGGCAGGGTCCCTGGGCTTCCATGCCCAGAAGAAGGTTCCCCTTCTTCGTGCGATGACAAGCTGGAGGCTGCAGGGCATGCTAAAGTTCCTCTTCTCCTGCGTGAAGCTCAAGGCAGCGGCGATGGGAAGGAGGAGTGTTTCGAGGAGAGCGCTTCATGCCTGGGCGTGGGAGGCGCTGGGGGAGAACGAGGAGGAGCAAAGGAGGCAGCAGGATGGGCCTGTGCAGATGACTCCTAAGGAGCAGCTTCGTGCGGCAAGGAGGATGGTGACGTCATGGGAGCGGCTGCAGCGGAAAATCTTCTTCAAGCAGACGTTTCTAGGCGGCAGCTTTATCCGATGGATCAACGAGCTGGCTCTACGAGCCTTCAGCGAGTGGCGGCAGGGCTTGAACTCCTCCCTCACCCGCCGGCGAGTCAACCTAGGAGGGTACGTCTGACGTGTCACAGCCGTGAAGAAGGGATAGAGCGGAAGGCGGGAGGGCGTCGCTGTACGAACGCATTTCTTCCTTCTTTCCCTTCTTCGGAGAGATAATACAAGCGGGTGGCCTGCCATGACTGTTATCCTCCTTTTGCTTCCGGGCCGAGCAAAGGTCACCTGGCCGGCCAGCTCCATGATCCCTGCCTGCCCGTCCTCGTCTGCGTTGATCGCTGCTTTGAGACAGGCCAGAGCTGTTGGACTGAGAGCTAGGATGCGACTGTTGGGAACGTGAGGAGAGGTTGGAAGGAGGAGGTGGGAGAGGCTGATACCGGCACCATCTTAAAGTCTCCCTCTGCGTTCTCTTGTTAGAAAATGTCCAGGCAGCTCGTCAGAGGTCACCTCTAGCTCGGCAAGAGGTACAACAGAATTGACAAGCTTCATCTCCAGTGCCTCCTTGGCGTTGTACAACCTCCAGGTCCGATGAGCGTGGGAGCACGATGAGCAGAAGGGAGGGAGAAGGGATCAAAGAGGGAAGGAAGGAGGAGGTCAAACAAGGAGGGAGAAGGAGCAGCGAAGAAGAGGCAAGCCCCTCAAGCTCACCTGCAAAGGAACCAGATCTCCCTGGCCTTCTTCTGCCCGACTATCCGCGCCATATGAGAAGAGCCATACCCCGCGTCGAAACTTCCAACCTACCCAGCAGGTCAGGCCTACCTCCCTAAATGACGTGGCAGGGAACCTTGGGCCCGGTCTGCCCGAAGAGAGCGTTGTCTGCCGCAAGCGACAAGTCGCAAACCTGCCATGCCCCCCTATCACTCGACGTTTCGTTGCCATCGAACCAGGAGTACCATGTGCAGAATGTGCCCGCCTCCCACCGCGTATCCTGTAGCGCAGCCATCAGCTAGCCAGCAGGCAGGCGAGCAGGCGCCACGTCACCAGCGATCATGGCGATCACAGGCTTCGGGCACCTCCTCATCTGAACCTGCCGTAGCCTCTCGAGTCAGCCGCACGAAGTAGACCATGCGTCCGTTCCACCTGGAGGTCCAGCACAGAGAGTCTCGGCACAGGTTCTGTCCCGTCATCGTACCCTCCTTCTCCTCTCAGCGTCTGATCCCCTCCCGAGCAAAAGGCGTTGGGCCCTTCCCCTAGTGCAAGCTCACCCCCAGCAACAGTCTGCCTGGATCTCACCGCAAAGAATGATCACTCCTATAGAAACATCGTCCTGCGCAAGAGCAAACGCCGTCCGGAGTTCCTGCCAACACCATCACGCTCAGCAGCTCTCACCCTCACGCCCAGCAGCTTTTTCAGCGTCATCACCTGGATCGTGAGAGGTCTGAACGCATTGTGAACTTCTGGCCTGTTGATAGTGATCTTGGCGATACCTTCGTCGCTCGTGTGGTATCGAATGTCCTTGAAGTTTTGCGCTTGAGTTCTGTCATGCCATTGTGTATCTTTGTTCGACACCAGGTGAAAGCCATCCTTCTCCTGCTGGGGCGCCTGCGCAACCATGAGCACTCGACAGACGGTCTACAATGGTTCACCTTTGACCTCCCGGATTTCCCCAAGGACTGCGGAACAGTTAGCGATAGAAAGAGATCACGATCAGCGACAGCATGATGTCTAACGATCCTTCAAAACATAACTGTAATATCTCGAGGCCTTCTGTTTCCATTCAACACGTCTCATCACTTCCGATTGTTCCCATCATTGCCCGACTATGATATCATACATACCTCCTCCCTCTCTCCCTCTCCTCCTCCCCTCACTCGCTCTCTCCCTCGCTCTCCTTCTCCTCATCCATCTCCTCCTCCTCGCTCTCCTCCTCCTCTTCCGTAGTTCCTCACCATGATGACTTGGCCTCCCTAGGGCGAAAGTTTGAAACTTCGACCCCACAAAGTTGAAAGTTTGGAAGTTTTGCAACTTTTTGTTTGGAATAGGTTGGAGTTCCGAGTTCGGAAGGAGGGAACAACTACCCACCCCCATATTTCCCCCTATATCAGAGCTAAGAGTACCGGTGATATTCTCCTTTTCTCAATTTATTGACTATTCTTTCTGGTTCTTATTGTGTTACTTGTTTACAGTAATGACCTTTTATGTTGGTAGCTTCAGGCGGAACAATTAGTACCGCAATTCTAATAATCGATCATTCATAGTAGCGGTACATTATGTTGCAGGTACTGTTTAATAACATTTTATAATTTTTAAAAAGGCTTCTCCCGCAGTCCGGTCATCGCCGGAAATGCCCGAGTTCGAAGCAGTAGCGGAGCAGGGAGGGCGAGCGGGGAGCAGGTAACATTCCTTCCTTCCCGCTCCCTCTCTACTCAGTCTCCCCACCGATGACAGGTGCAGCAGGTGAAGCCCGCTTCCTGACCTGAACGCCCATCATCGAGATCTGCCCGGTGTGAAGGGGACTTCTCAGCCGGAGGGAACCTCTTCCATGGGAAGCAAGGGCTGGTAGTCAGTCGACCAGAGAACGCAAGAGCATGTACTCCCACTCCTACGAATCTTCTTCTGGGCCTGAAGAGAGCGGAGAATTCGATGACCTCGAATGCGGTATGCCCCTCCTATATGAGCCATCCGGCTCCCCCTACTTTGGCACTTATCCCGACCCAGGCATCGGCATCGAGGTCAAGCAGCAGAAGGGGCAATATCAGGTACTTCTAGTTCATCCGAGGAGAGCTACACTGAGTTGGGGCCTCAGGTGTCCCACATCTCGGAAAACAGCTCAGCCCAACGGGTGAGAGAGTTGGAACGCTCGCCGACGTTCCTTGAGAGGGAGCCTTGCTGAGCGCTCTTCCAGACTGGGCTGTTGCATGTCGGAGACGTGATCCTCTCAGTGGAAGGTTTCATCCATGGTTGAGTAGATTGCCCGCCTGTGAACTCCTTCTCCAGGCATCTCCGTGTTCGGGAAGAAGCAGCACGAGGTCTTGGACCTGCTCCTGGGACCTCTTGACACTCTGGTGAGGGCGATGTGAGGGCAGACACCTTGAGAGTCGTGCGAACTTGCAAGGAGCTGAGCTGATCTCATCTCAGGTCGAGCTAGAGATCGAACACTGCCAAACGCCGGTGAAGGATCGCAATGTGATGGTGCGGTAAGTGATTGAAGGTTGCAGGGCAAACGGAGCAACGTCGTTGTCAGGAGGACGAAGAATGATGAGGTATGGATCAACGTGTGCCATCTTTCCTTCCATCGTCTGTCGCGCTTTCTGGTCCACGCACCCTCCTCTCCCTGCCTGCCATCGCTTTCAGTGCTCTGCAGTCGTACAGTTCACTTGAACCATTTAACTGGGTTTGCTCAGAGTGAAAACATGCCTGGAACTCCGACCTCAAACGATTGCACCCTCTCAGGTACATATTCGTTTTTCTTGCTTTCAGTAAGACACTTCATGCAGATGAAGGGACTGTCTGCTCGTCCAAGGGGTTGTGAACTCTTTTCGTTGTCAAGCTTAGTAACGTGATGCACAGGAAAGAGGAAGTTGGAAACATAGGAAACACGGTGAGTTCCTTGACATTGATTCTCTTGTTTGTATCGCTCGCTGCATTCTTCCTCCTGGTTGTATCGCTCACATTCCGTCAGGAGAATATTGATGGGAGTGACAACGCTGTCTGCGAGATCTCGTCGGATCTCATCGAGCAGGATCGGGTTGAGCCAGGGGCCTCGCCCGAGGTCAAGGATGGGCTTGACGAGGGGGGAGAAAACTCGTGGGATCCTGAAGACTCTCACGTCGAGCATGGGGAGAATGGCAACGAGGTGCGGTCGGAGCGAACTTTCTGTGCGAACTGTCAGGTGAGATTCGGCGGGCCCGGGCCCCAGGGTGTCAGTGACGGGATGCAGTCGATGTCCGAGTCAAACCAGCAGCTGCGAGAGGAGAATGAAAGGTGGGCGGTGGTGCGGCAGAACCGGGGGAATGAAGGAGTTTGGTGCAGGCTGACGGAGGAGAACGAACGGCTAAGGAAGGAGATAAGGATGTTGTCGGAGGACAAGCAGAATGTGCTGAAGAAGTCTTATGCGCTGTCTGAAGCGAGCCTCGACCCCAGCGAGTTTGTGTTCCACATGTAAGCAGCCGCAGCGGAGCATTGGGGGAGGAGGGAGAGGTCTGAACCTGCTGATAGGAACGACGAAGAGCAGGAAGTTGACGGTGACAGGGTCGGCGATTTTGCCGAGGGATCGTTTGACCCATCGGAGATGGGAAGTTTGGTTGACGAGCAAGATCAGGTGAAGGGATAGAGGAGTGGGCTGCTGCTGATCGTTGAGATGCCCAGGACAAGAAACCTGACAACTGTGGGATCGGAATCACGCTACACGTTGATAATGAGGGTGAGAAGAGGGGCTAGTTAGTCTTGGCGGGGTCACTTGGGTAGCTTCGTGATGGTCTTTCTGGTTGATTCATGGTTCGATGCTGGAAATGTTTCCATTGGGGATGATGGAGATGATGGAGATGAAGTGGTTAGTTCAGGGAAAAAGCGTGATGTTGGTTATGGTAATGGTGATGCTGCTAAAGTTTGCGATGACAATGACGATGATGACGGAGATTTGACTAATGATACTGCAACGAGCTCCGATGGTTGTTACACTTCCTCCCAGGGACATTTCGGATCATCTCCATCACTCACGGCGGGCCTGCGGATCTCTCCGGGGACGTTCTTGTGGGGGACGTGGTCACTAGCGTCGACGGCACTCCCATCAAAGCGATGAGAAAGGTCTGTTAGTGTCGTTTGACCAGCCAAAGTTTGACCGCTGCTCTGACACCTTTCTCCCACCAGCCTGACGTCATCCGACTGCTCAAGGGGCCGGCTGGGACGAGGGTCGCCGACCCTCTGCAGGGACTCTGCTGGTCTGAATTTGCCGCAGGTCAATCTCGAGCTGCGGAGAAATGACAAGCGTTGTACCGTGGAGATTGAAAGGGACGAGGCCCAGCAGAGAGTCTGGAAGGTGAGATGTCATCCCGAGCCCTTCCTACCTTCCCCTCCAGCTCTCTCCAGCCTGATGACGCGTCGTTGTCAAGGTGCTCTCGCAGTACTCCGAGCTGCATCCGGAAGACTTCGATGACGTGGACTACGATCAGGACGTCAGGTCCGTAGCTGCCCCCCCTGCTGCAGTCCAGCTGTTGACCGTGTGGGCCCCAGTGGACGAGGAGCGGCGGAGTCGATGAAGCTCCAGCTACAGCAGAAGGTCAGCTGACATTGCACCCTTGACTTTGACAAGCACCGCAGCTGGAGCATATCAAGATGCTCGAGGCGCAGCTGATGGAGGCAGAGAGGGGGAAGGAGGGGATGGTGAGGGGATGGGGACTAGGGGGAGGAGCTGAGCTGGAGCGCAGCTGGACCGGATCAACTCTCTCCTCACAAGAGCGCAAGAGAGCGACACGTCGACGGGAGCGAGACAGAATGTAAAGCGAAGACGAGGAGATGATTGAGACGATGATGATGATTGAGACGATGATGATGATTGAGACGATGATGATGATGTAGATGATGATAGCGATGGTGGAGATGATGATGGAGATGATGATAGATATGATGATGAATTGGAGATATCACGACGCTGCGTGTAATGAGCAGATAGTGACATGAACTGCAAGGTGGTGGAGTCTACTCGACAAGACGACTCCAATCCGAGTCAGCAAACCACCGCAGACCTCAAGACTTCAGGTGCCAGCAACTCTCCGCCAAAGCCAGATAAGAGCGAAGCAGATAAGAGCGAAGGTGATATTAGCCTGTTCCCCTCCTCTCCTTTCCTAGCATTCTGCACTTGCTTCTTCTCCCATGGATCCTCCACCTCCCCATTCTGCCATCTTCGTCATTCTCATCCAGCTGAACAGCGGGAGTTGGGCTGGTCCTATGGCACGAAGGTCCCCCGCTCATCTATCGGTCAGCTATCTTTCTGGTCTTGTCGCTGCTGAAGTCTCTCCTGCAGGGTGAAAGAGATGAGGGACAAGAGGTACCGCCATGTTTCCTTTCCTCCTGCCTCCTTCCTCCTACCTCCTTATGATTTCTCCTCCTTTCTTCTCCTTCCGCTTGCTCGTCCTCTTCCTACTCAGATCTGTTCCTCCCAGTTATCTTCCATCATTGTTTTCCTCGTTTCCCCTTCATTGTTCCCCGTCTCCCCCCTCCCTCCTCCTCACTTTCTTCCCCCTCCTCTTTCTTCTCCTTCTCATGCTTCTGCAAGTCCATCGCAGATCAGCCGTCAGGTTCAGATTAATGACATTCTATTGACCGGTCAGAACTTCACAACTACCTCCCTCAATCTTCCTGCTGCTTCCACTCCCGCCCCTGCCGCTACTCGTACTCCTGCCCCTGATTCTGTGTCTACCTCTTCCTCTCAACTTTCGCTCAAACTTTCTACTCTGCCCTCTATCCAATTTATGCGTGCTTCTTCTTCCTCCCGTTCTCACGACTTTGCTGTTCCGATTCTGCTTTCTCGTCCTATCGCCCTCGCACATTCCAGTCGACAGCATCGCCATTCGAGATATGGCTGAGGCTGACGTGATCGACCTGCTCGACGGGCAGCATGTAACGACAACATCTACCGCTCCGTTCCTCTCCCACCACCCTTCCTTCGTCTTCCCATCCCCTCTACCTTCTCATCCATCCCTCTTTCTTTCAACTCTGCATCGCACCTCTCAGTCCCGCCATTTCCTGCGAATTCTTCTCCTTCCTTCTGCCAACGTCCCATCACCTCCTCCTCGCCTCCCTCCTCTTCCCTTCCTTCTCCTCTCCTTATCTCGTCAGCAGGGAACTTCCGTCATCCTCGGCCTACAGCGGGTCAACGGCCAGGGGCTGCTCTACGTGACGTATGTCAGCCTTACGAGGAGCAAGGAAGCCGGACCATCGGTAGCGGAAGCGAGGATGAAGAGGTGCTGAAAGTGGGAAGGAGAGGAGGAGGAAGCGGAGGAGATGAAGGAGGCAGGGGAAGGGGGGTTACTGGAGCAGGATGAGGATGAGGATGGGGTGGGGGGAGGGAGACGAGGTAGCCGAGGAGGAAGCGAAGGAGGAGGAGGAGAGATCGAGAACAGGATTTGCTGCTTTCTTACCCCATGAGCCCTCCAGTGAAGAAGCGCAGAGCTCATCCAACGGTCAAAAATCTTCGAACATGCGGTGAGAGAAGGGAGAAAGCAGAGCAGAGCAGAGCAGAGCAGGGCAGAGCAGAGCAGAGCAGAGCAGAGGGAACGAGTGCAGAGGGTGGGAGGGAAAGGAACGGGGAGGGCTCTAGTGGTGATTGCGTTTCGTTGACAGATGTTCGGTTGGACTTCTGGTTCGCAAGGATTCGCGAGGAAATCTCAGGTGGGACTGACAGACACAAGGGGAAGGAGGAGGAGGAAGTGGTGGAGGAAGTGGTGGAGGAAGGGACTCAACCAGTCGCTGCTTGGAGACTGTGGAGGAGGCGGAGGGCGGAGAAGGATGGGAGAGAGGAAGAAGGAGGGTGCAGGGTGCGACGGGAGAGAAGGGGAAGGAAATGAGGGAGGGAGGGGCAAGGGGAAGGGGGGGTTGATTGATGAATATAATCAGAGTTCGGGGGTTCGCTCCGGGGGGACCTGCTGATCGCTGCGGAAAGGTCAGGCCAACAGCCCTTCCTGTCTGCTCCCTCTTCCTCATCTCCTCCCATCCCTCGCCCTGCCTGAGTTCCAGCACCCTCGCCTCCTGTTGTTTCTTCCCCGTATGTTCTTTCGAATCTTGTGATTTTCCCTCCTCTCCTTCCCCTTATCCTTCTGATGCTCCTCCTCCTTCGCTTCGCTCATCGTCCTCCTCCGCCTAGTCCAGCGCCTTCCCCTTCCTCCTACTCCCTCGGTTGAGACCATGGTGCAGATACAAGTCGGGCACATCCTCGTGCAGGTGGACGGGCAAGGGGTGCGAGGGCTGCACTACAATGAGCTATCCGGTCTGGCTCTCCTCTCCTCTCCTCTCCTCTCCTCTCCTCTCCTCTCCTCTCCTCTCCTCTCCTCTCCTCTCCTCTCCTCTCCTCTCCTCTCCTCTCCTCTCCTCTCCTCTCCTCTCCTCTCCTCTCCTCTCCTCTCCTCTCCTCTCCTCTCCTCTCCTCTCCTCTCCTCTCCTCTCCTCTCCTCTCCTCTCCTCTCCTCTCCTCTCCTTCCCTACCCTTAGCTGCAGCTACCCTTAGCTGCCATACTTATTTGTCCACTAGAGCTTTTTCTCGGATCCCCAGGCAGTTCAGTCGAGTTGGTCTTTCAGGTCTCTTCCCTGTTCCCTTCTCTGCCTCTACTCCCTTCCTCCTCCCTCCCTCCTCCCTCCACCCTCCTCCCTCCCTCTTCTCCTAAACTCCTCCCTCCTCCCTCCTCCCGCCTCTCCCTCCCTTTTCTCGCCTTCCCCTCCCTCCTCCCTCCTCCCTCCTCCCTCCTCCTCCCTCCCTTGCTCGTCATGCTCCACCCTGGTCCCTCCTGCTCTTCCTCTTTATCTTTCCCATTGGTCCCCCTGCCTCTCGCTCTTATCCTCCTCCTGCCACTCTTCTTCAACCTGACTTGCAGCAGGAGGGTCATGGCGCTGAGTCTCGTATTTTCCGCGTCCAGCTGCAGCGAGACGCTGGGCTAGAAGGAGGTAGGAGGACGAGGACGAGGACGAAGACGAGGACGAGGACGAGGACGAGGACGAGGAGGAGCGTCGCGATCGTTTTCTCAATGTCTGGCAGGATACTCGCGGTCGAGCAGACGACTGGAGACAGCGAAGGATGTCGATCCTGTACGCGGAGGGGAGGGGACGGAGAGGAAGGGAGAGGAAAAGCAAGGGAGGAAGAGAAGAGGAGAGAGGGGGGGGAAGGGAATGAGAAGGGGAGAAGGCATGCAGGAGGAAAGGAGGTTGGGAAAGGACATGCAGGAGGAAAGGAGGGAAATCAATTCGGTTCTAATCTTGCATGTGCCGTCAGGTCGCAGCTGAAAACGCCGTGAAGAATGCGCGAGCGAGCGCTGCTTCCCGTTTTCAATCTTCTCCTCGCTGGGGGAAGCAACCTGGTGACCTGCCCTTCTGCTCGCCCCTCCTCCTCTGACTGCAGCCGGGACAGGTTCATCCTCAGCAGCGTGTGAAGTGATGGGGATCAAGATCGAGAAGGACGCCGACGGGTGCCTTGCTGTCTTGCTGTCAGCCGCCCGCAGGCTGACTGCAGTGCAGGAGCGTCAGGATCGTCGGGCGGGACAAGGTTGACGAGGAGGAGGAAGATTTGAGGGTGGATGATCGAATAATTTCCATCAACGACGAGCAGGTTACTACCTTCCTCTTCTTCTCCTCCTCTCCCCTCTCTCCCTCTTCGTTTCCTCTTTCTTAGCATGCATATCCTCTGACCCCGTCGTTGAACTTTGCACAGGTCCGTCAAATGTCGATCCAGCAGGTGCAGGAGCTGCTGGGAGGACAGCAGGGAAGCAGCGCAAAGCTGCTGGTGGAGCGACAAGGCTGCCATCCCTTCACCATGGTAGGGATCAGAGGCAGGAAGCTTGGAGGAGGAGGAGGAGGAGGAGAGGAGGGCGCAGGCTGCGGGGTAGGGATCACATTCAAGCTGAGGAGGGACGGGCACTACCATGTCAAGTCGCTTGCGGACGGAGGGCCCGCGCAGCTCTCGGGGCTTGTCAGCATCGGGGACATCGTCGTCTCCGTCTCGGGGGTGTCCATCCACCACTTGAGCCACGCCCAGCTCGCTCAGCTGGTGCTTGGGGTAAGTTCCAGCTGGGGTTGTCAGCTAAAGTTGTCAAGGGCATCTGACGTTCTTCTCCAGCCCAAGGGCACCAGCGTTGAGTTCGTCCTGCTGAGGCGGACCCCCGAGGGAGAGCTTTCCACCCGCCCAGCTGTGCTGACCCGAGCGGAGCTGCCTTCCTTCTCAGCTCTTTCCGGTCAGTCGACGGAAGACGGAGGAATCACGGAGCAGCCGTCGTCAGGTAGCTCAGGTCAGAAATTTCCTCCTTCTTCATCTCAGTTCTCCTCCTCTTTCTCCTCCTCTCCCAACCGTAAAGCTGACTTCGCATCAGATGGCTCGGAGGGCGGCAGAGTGACTGTGTAGCTTTTACTTCAGAGAGCCAGTAAAGCTCCCGATATCCGACATAATCCAGTCTCTCGACACTGAGTCCCAAGCTAGCCCATGACTGAGCCTAACCGTAGTCATCATGGTAATCGTTCCCCCGGCCCGTCCCCCGGCGGCCGCCCGGCCTCCGGCTCTCAGGCAGGTACTGAACGACTGCTGCAAGCCGTCGCAGAAGAAGACGGCTGACATTGGCGGGGGCCGGTGCTGGGGTCGGGTTCGGTCACCGGTTGGTCGCGGCTGTCCTGAGTCACGCGCGGCAGTGTCAGTCGGTCACGGTCACGGCCCGCGGTGCCGCGCAGCCCGCGGTCACCGGGTGGTACGGTCTGCGCGGTGGTCTGGCGGTCACGGGGGTAGAACTCTGTCTGGCGGTGGTGCTGTAGCCTGGCTGAGGGGGATGTGGGGGCCCACGTCAGAGGCAGGGAAAATTTGACTAGACGGCCGTTGGTTTACGAATTTTGTCGGGAGAAAGCAGGAGAAAGCAGGGCGATAGAGGAGGGAGAGAGAAAGAGAGAGAGAGAAAGTGAGTGAGTGAGTGAGTGAGTGAGTGAGTCAGTGAGTCAGTGAGTCAGTGAGAGTTAGAACAGAGGGAGAGAATGATCGTTGTGAGGGGTTGAGAAGACAACAGCAGGGTTGATGAGTTGATAGGAAGTCAAGGAGAATGAGATTCGACCGCTCCTGGCAAGTCAACGACCCTCCCGACAAGGAGAACGCGTGCAATAACAGGCCCGATCCCCTCCACACAGGAAGAAGCAAGGAAAGAGATGAAAACTTGCGCGTCCTGCTCCGAGTCAGGCCGATCGAAGCTGGTCGGACGTCCTGCATCCAGGTCGGCCCACCGGTGAACTGGAGGCAAGGGACAAAAACTAGCCGGCAGCTGAGAATCACGGAGGAGAAGCGAGCACACGAGTTCATGTTCGATACAGTCTGTGGTCCTGAGTCCAGCAACCTTGACATCTGGAACATCTCTGCCAGGCGGGTCGTCGACTCGTTCCTCAGCGGCATCAACTCGGCCTTGTTCTCCTTCGGCCAAACGGGCTCGGGGAAGACCTGGACGATGCAGGGGGACTGGCAAGGGAGTCTCTCAGAGGAGGGGAGGTCGAAGCTGGAGGTCGAAGGCATCAGCGCCATGGCTCTGAGTCACGTGCTGCAGACGTTGCACAGCAGGTTCGGTCACAGTGAGGAGAAGTGGGTATGTGAGTGCAGCATCCTTGAGGTCTACAACGACTCGGTCTGTGACCTGCTATCACGTTCGACGTCCGACCTCTGCCTGAGGGACGATCCCAGCAAGGGAGTCTGGGCGGAGGGGGCGACGACGCTGCGTCTGAGGCGCAGGGAGGATGTGATGAAGGTGGTCAAGACAGCAAGGAGCAGGCTCAGGTTCTCCTCTACCGCCATGAACCTCCGGAGCTCGCGCTCCCACCTGGTGATCACGGTGTTCCTGTACCTCGAAGACGAGGAGAGGAGCGCGGAGAAGAAGGAGGAGCGAATCTTCAGACAGTCAAGGTTGACGCTGGTGGACCTGGCGGGGAATGAGAAGGTAGTCCCTTGCTATGAGCTCTCCCTCTGTAAAGCCTTGCCAGGTGAGCAAGTCGGAGGCATCAGGAAAGACCTTCCGAGAGGCCACGTACGTGAACAGGTGAGAGAGACTAAAATGGTAGAGAAATTATGGAGTAGTGTTGACGGGGTGAGAGTGGAATATGATAGGTGAACGAGGAGGAGGAGGAGGAGAATTTCTTCTTGTAGCGTATCATACCTTCTGACCACACTCACACAGATCTCTCCTTGCCTTGGGCGCTGTCCTGTCGGCCCTCGCAAAGAGGACAGAGCATGTTCCCTACCGATCCTCGAAGCTGACGTTCCTCCTGAAAGACGCTATTGGAGTTGATTCAAGGATATGCGTCATCGGTCATGTCAACCCTGACGTCCAGATGTGCAGGGAAAGCATCAACACCCTCAACTTCATGACCTTTGCCCAGTCGATCCAGACGAACCCCAGGGGAGCCAGCGTCAAGTTCGTGTCGAGCTTTCAGTTCCTCAGGGAGACGAGGAACGGCCGGGGTGACCCGGGCTCGGGTCACCCGTCACTCCGAGGGAGGCCGATGGAGGACAGGGGAGCTGAAGGATCTAGACCAGCTGCTGGCATGATTGCACAGGCAGCGGGGTCAGCATCCAAGTTCTTCCAGCTGTGGAGAGACGTGGTTTCATGGAAAGTGAAGGTATCTTACCTCATCTGCTTCCTCCTGCTGACGCTCCTGCCCTGCCGCAGGGACGTCTGTGGGTCTCGCGCCTGGCCTGCCATGCTCGGAACCGGCAGATGCGGAGGCTGCTGCTGCTCCACCTGGACACATGGAAGGATCTGATCAATGAGCGGTCCTTGCAGAGAGCTGCTGCCGACCTCTTCCGCCACAGCCGCGTCCTGCGGTCCGTAGAAGACGTCAAGAGGAGCGTCGATGACCAGGCAGCAAGGCACAGCAGCGCTAGCATGCAAGGCTTCGCCATGTCCAGCAGGATCGTCGACAGCTCCTGGCCTACCTACGACCAGTGGAAGTTCACGACGCTCCAAGAGCCCACAACTATCGAGTGTTCCCTGTCTCCCGAAAAGCTCACTGTTAAGACTCCTGTCAAGACTCCTGTCCCCTGCGAGGCTTCCGGCGAGTTTAACGTCCATAGAGCCATCGTGCAGTCCAGGTGGGCGAAGCTTTCTCAGCTCTACCTGCTCATCCGGATGGACGACATCTCCGAACCTTCTCGAGCATCGCCCGAGACACGCCCTACAGGGCTGCAAGCACTGGCGGAGGAAGACGAAGGCTATCACGCGATCAAACGCGACGCTTCTCCCTTCTCCGACCTCTGCGAGCAGAGCGACCTCTCTTCCGATGACGGCCAGGGAGCTGGCAACCAGCTGGGTGCGGCGGCGACGCCTCCATGGACAGAGGCAGCAACAGGCCTCGTTGAGGAGCCATGCAACGCTCGTCAAGATCAAGATGCGAGAAGAAGGAACTCTGCGTCCGACGACGAGTGGGAGCGGGGATGGCCAGGGGCAGGAAGGGCGTCACAAGTGGAGGTCGACAGGGTGGGAGGGGCAGGAGGAAGGTATCGGGACATGGCAGAGTCGGTGGAAGGCTCCATCATCCAGAAGGACCTGTCGTCGGAAGGGAATGAGCTGCAGGTGACCTTCGAGCCGTGGACTCCCCGCAAACAAGACGCCCTCCCCACCTGCCCCCCCAACAGGCCTGAGCTAGCCCGGCCGTCCTCGCGGCCCTTCTCCGCCAGCGAAGTTCGGAGCAGCTGGAAGGTTGAGCTGAATGACGGCAGAGGACAAGGGAGTCAGGGCGCAGTTGCCAGCAGATCGTCGGGCGACCGCAAGGCTGACAAGGGCAAGGTGAGTGCTGGGAAATGAATGGCACCGAGCTGACTGCCGCCTCTCAACCAGCTGGACGTGTCAAGGAGGTCAACGACTGCCAAGTCAGGTCTGCAATTTTCAGCTGGAGATTCTCCTGCTCGTCGCTGACGTTTTGCCGCAGGCCCGTCGTACAACAAGAGCAAAGAGAGGGCAAAGCTGTTGGACTTGGCAGCTCAAATCGCCATGGGCAGAAACCCGAAATGAAGCTGCTGGAAGACCTTGGCTCGTCGTTCAGCTGGCCATGGCTCATAGTATAATCCCTGCACATAATCGAGAACGAGGCAGACTAAAAGCTCGATTGTGAATCGTGACGACCTCCCTCCGACTGGGTTCGTTCCCCTGACAAACAAGTCAACACCTTTCCTTGTAGCTTCACTGAACATCAACCTGCTTTCGCAAGAGAACTTCTGCCCCAAAGAATACCATGATGGCGCAAAGGCCAAACCAATCCTGCCAGACGGGATCATTGAAAGCGCTGTGCTCTAAAGAACCCACCATGATCGACATGCTTGGAGGTGCCTGCAACTTGTAATTGAGTTTGGGGATCCAAAGCAGGAGATCATCTGAGCAAGACATCAACTGCGAGTCAAATGAAAAGCATGACCAATCTCTCACATTCGCTAGCTAGGTACCCAAAGAGCTTTCCCAAGTCGTCCTGTACGATCACTGAAGGGTCGGAGGTTGCAGACTTCGTAAGGGATTCATCCACAGCAAGCTTGTCCTCGGTCAGAGCTTCCTCGGAGTCTGAGTCTTCCAGGGCAACATGGTTGTCTAGGCTCTGGTCCATCTTCTCTGCCTCTTGGGAAGAGCAGCATCTCCTTCCCCTCACCCTCACCTTCCTGCCGGCGATAGCCAGCGCTGCTTGTGCTGTCCTCAAGGTCGCGAACGACTTGTTCTTCCGTCGCTCTTGCTTCTCGCCCTGCAGGCCAGTGTACAGCATCTCGGAGAAGACGAGCAACGAGATGTGGACAATGACGTCTTGAGCCGTTACCAACCCCATCGACAAGTGACCTACCCTGGTCTCTGTTCGCATCCTAACAGTTACTTCCTCTCCTGCAAGGTCAAAGTTCCTGTCAGACGATGCCAGCAGGAGTATGGTGAGTGTGTGGAGGATACGTTCGTACTTCTACCACATGTGGTTTAAACTTCAATGCTTCTATACATCGCACACTTGGGCAACCCACTTCTCCGTTTGCCGTCCTGCAACAACGATTGTACATATCTCTATTCCTTCATACTGCACGGCGGAAACAACTCTTCGCCTGTATCTGTGAGCTGAGATGTAGTGGTTCTCATACATATGTCAACAACGATTGTAATCTGTTCTTCCTATCGGCCGACTCGCCATTGCGCCCTTTCACCATCTCCACCCTAGCAATCAGACAAGCGACTTGCTCCATTTGGCCATATCACTCTCCCTCCTCCTCTGGTTTCATGAATGGCACCGGGTCCTTCATTCATCCTCCTCATACTGCCATCGCTCTCCTCCTCTCCTCCTCCTCTCCTCCTCTCCTCTTGCCCGTCGCTGTAAAGGCTCCCTGCATTCTTCCGTCTCATTATTCCACACCTACCCCCACTACCACCGGTACAACTACCCTATCTTCGGAAAGAGTGCCAAGCCGCGCCCGCCTCAAGAATTCGGTGGCCCCCGGATTGCGATGCCGGAGGTTTTTGCGACAGGAGGGGGAGGAGAGGAGGGAGCGCGAGGGAGAGAGGAAGAGAGAAGGCAGCGGGTGCATGCTGAAAGGATCAGAGTCTCATCATACTCCTGCCTCGTTGTCGCCCTCGCTCTCTCCAGCCAGGAGGTGTCCTGCTTCCACCACCTGCCCTCGGGTTGGGCCATCGGTGGGGCCGGAGCATGCGGAGGGTCGCGGTCGAAGATGCCGCTGGCGGGTCGAGCTCTTTGTCTCAAGATGAAGACAGACTCGAGCAGTAGCAGCAAGCGATGGTTGAATGAGCACGTCAACGACAAGTGGGTGAAGCAGGCACAGCAGGACGGTTGGCGCTCCAGGGCAGCATACAAGATCCTGCAGATCCAGGAGAAGGACAGCATCTTCAAGCCGGGACAACTTGTCCTTGACCTTGGTGACGGATACAAGTTGTCGCTCGGGTGTCTCTCACGGTGCTGGTCCCCCAGGCTCTGCTCCCGGCAGCTGGTCGCAGGTCGCGTCGAAGAGGGTGAGGGAATCAGCCCAATCGCGCGTCCTTGACGGCATGCGAGCAGGTGTTGCCGACGGGTCGTGTGATCGCTACGGACATCCTCGAGATGCGCCCGCTCCCAGGTGTGGAGTTTGTGCAGGGAGACTTCACGGAGGACACGACGCGCGGGCAGCTGAGCGTCATGCTCGCTGGGGCTCGAGCGGACGTGGTCCTTTCGGACATGGCGCCGAATCTAAGTGGCAATGCGCTGCTGGATCAGGGTATGGTGGGAGAGAGAGGATAGAGACACGATGATGACGACAAGGTTGAAGGTCGAGCATACAACCTTGTTTCCCTTGCTTTCTTCATGATGGAAGAATGGCTGAAACGAGGTACCTTTGAACTGCTACCTGCAGCTGGGGACTGAGGGGGCCTGCTAGGGGGAAAGGCTGTAGTGAAAGTCTTCCGAGGAGAAGGATATGACGAATGTTTGAACGAGATGCGAGCTCGCTTCAACGAGGTATCAGCAGCCTCCTCCCTTCGCTCAGACTGACCCTGACAAGGTGAAAGTTCGCAAACCTGAAGCATCCCGAGGGCGCTCGACGGAGATATTCCTCGTTGGGATAGGGTTCAAAGGGGCTGGAGAGATTCAGGCGGGACTGGAGGAGGAGAAGGAGAAGGAGATGGAGGAAGGGAACGTTCTTGCTGCTGACGACAAGCCAAAGGTGATGGTCGATGTTGAGTGTCTTGTCCTTCCCTATTGATTGTAGTGATCGATTGCCTTGCTGCGATACCTGCAGCTGAAGTTGAAGCCAGGGCAAGAAGAAGAAGAAGTTGGACGATCTCATGGATGGGATTTACGGTGACATGTGAAGATACTAAGTCGTTCCGAGCTCGGAACAACGACAAGTTCCCATGGGGGTGGCGAGTGTAAATGAAAGGCTGGGAAAAATTTTCATGTCTTCAAAGGGAAGAAGGGAGTCGGAGCACGGTTTGAGGGCATTCAAAGGGCAAAGGCAAGAATGTATGACAGCGCCAGCAGGAAAGAATAAGATGTAACTACATAACAAGAGGTGATAGTATCGTACACTAGTCAAACAATGGGAAGTAACCCGTCCACCCGAGACCTGCGGCCAGATGTCAACCAGCATAAGATTGAAGTCCCAAGTCTTTTCGTCGACATCCTCACCTGCAGAGAGGACAATTCTGTGACATCTCGAGAATCTGCTTCCCGCACCTGAGGGAAGAATGAGGACAGGAGGATGGGCGCTGAGCACAAACGGACTTCTTGCAGAGACAAGCGTGTCCACAAGGGAAGAGACGGATCTGGACTGGAGCATCCATACAGATGCAGCACTCGGAATCAGCGATGGAGACAGACCCTGCGAGGGCATCAGAAGCTCCTTTCCCTCCCTCTCCCACCTCAGGCTCACCTGGGAGTAGACCGGAGAGAGGAGGGCAGGCGTCGGCATCCTTGGAGGACCTGACGACGAGCCGTCACAGACTGTCGTGACCTCCACGCTGATCGCTTACGAGTAGAGCTCGTTGAGTGAACTCAACCTCCTCATCCTCCTCGCATGCCTCCGCGCCTCCGAAGGCGACATCATCCCGCTTGCAGGCAGTCAGCAGGGAGAGAAGAGGCAGGGAGACTTCACCTCGAGCTCGATCGCTGTATCACTGGCGCCGACATGCGAGCCCGTCCGCCCATGGTCATTGGACGGCCGGAGAGCAGCGAGGGGACGGAGTCTCCTGGGGCCCACGTGCGCGATGCCTCATCCTCATGCTGCTCTCCCTGGTGCCGAGCTTGCAGGCTGCGTCCTGATGATCTCCAGCCCCTTGATAAGGAGGCAGGAGGCTCCTGCGCCAAACAGCAAGGATGAGATCATGCTGATGGACGTGCGTCCGTGATGAACCTGAGGAAGAGGAGGCGGGACGTGGGGCAGCTCGACCTGTTGCAAGCTCGACATGTGTAGGATGCTCTGCAGTGTGACCCAGTCCAGGTTCTCTATGTCAAACGGATCCTTGGGCCAAGAAGTTCAGCACTGAGCACGAGAAAGGGAAAAGTTCATGATGAACCTGTTGGTTCCGGCTGCGGTGGTCAGTCTGCGAGGCGAAGGCCATGACGTCATCCTCGCTCATTCTCTCATGCTCCCTCAAGAAGGTGCTGGGGCTAACTCCGCTCTCGGTCGCTCCGTGAGATCTGAAGATTTCAAGAATCCTGCTGGTCCTCCCAGCATCGAGTCGTTCTGTCGAGCGCACGTAACCTCGCGCGTAGAGGTAGCCGAACAGAACTGAGACCATGACGACAATCATGATTAGGGATGTCAGCCATATCCAAAGCGAGGAGCTGGAAAACCTGTGTCAAACTCGTCTACTCATCAAAGGCTTACCCGCCAGTCGTGTTCTGGGGCTCCGACGGTGCTGCGGTACCGGGGCTGCCGGCAGGATGGCTGAGCGGAGTGGTTCCTGGCTCTGTTCCCGCATTCGTTGTGTTGTACTCGCCAACACCTCCTGCTGGGTTGGGCGTGGTCAGAGGCATTGCAGGAGCTGGAACAATGCTCGCAGGAGGTGGTGGAGGAGCTGTTGTCCGCACCGTCTGCTGGCCCTGTCTATGTGATCAGCCAAACAACCCCTCGATGTCAACTCTACCTCAACAGCGCAGTACTGCCTGTCAATGAGGTCACCACAAGAAGGCTGTCAGGCGCGTTCGTCAGTGAAGAGATCAAGCTCGGAAGGAGAAACTCATACGTCCTGCAGAGAAGAGAAGCATGTCGAAGGTACGCCCAAGGCTGGGTTCAGAGTCTGCTCGCTACTGCACGTCCAGCTGCTCGTACTGTTTGCTCGACAGCCGCAGACAGGAGCTCGACCGGCCTCCTCGCATTCACCTAGCACGGAGCCATCGGTCGTAGACCGCAGGGTGGGACATGTCGAACAACAGACGCCGACGTCCTGGGGAAAAGACTTGCAGACCCACCATGTGTCCGAACTCACAGAGTTGCGGAAAAGTCTGCACGAGTTGGGACTCTGCGAACAGGTCCCTTCACATCTCGATATCTCCAGCGTCTTCACCTGGATGGACATCTGGACTCCGAGCGCCTGCAGTGCCTCTCTCGACAGCAGCGCGGTGTTGCCGGCGTTGTCTTGAAGAAGCACACTGTCAAGGGACCAAGTCCCCGGCTCCGAGTACCCGTCGAAGTTAGCGGGGAACTGAACTGTGTCTCCAAACGATGATCTGCCCACGATCAGCCAGCCGGGGAACGAGAGAGAGGCTATCTTGAAGTAATTCAGGTCCACCATGTCGTTGGAGTAAAAGTTCGATTGCGCCCCGTCTCTGATCGCCATGGGACTCGCGATCCTGACGCCGACGTACTTGACCCCCGAAGCTTCTTGACCGCTCCAGCTGTTGTCCGTCACCAGCGCCGAGAGCATCGGCTGAGCAGCGCATGAAAGATCCTCACACCTTGAGCCTGACCCACAGGACGACCTAGTGCAGGCCCCTCGGCATGTCGCAGACTTGTCCATCCAAGAGATGTTCAGCAGGCGCGGCGCAAAGGAATCAGCTCCTGCCAGGTTCGTCCTCACTCCCAACAGAGCCATGACGAGAATGGCAAGTTTGTAGCGCATGACGGTGGTTCCAAGGGCGGGTTAACAACCCCCAACATCGGCATGCCAGGAAGGACTAGTATGCTCTCCTGCATCGTCTCTCAGAGCTAGGAGCATAGTCGCTGTTCCCACCCTGTGCTGTCGCATCCTCATCTTGATCATTCCTCCTCCTCCTCCTCCTCCTCCTCCTCCTCCTCCTCCTCCTCCTCCTCCTCCTCTCGTCTTCCTCCTCACGTTCCTCATTGTTGCTGTAGGCAGCTCAGTGAAAGAGACCGTTTCAAACCCTACCCCTCTTCATGAGTACCCATGTTTTTCATATGTAAAGTACCCCTTCATCATATCCCCCTACTACCACCCTACCTACTTCCAACTTCCCCTTTCCCCCCATCAAATATTTGACCTCTCCATGCCGATTGGCGCCGAAAGGCACGAGGGGTTCATGGCGGGGGTAGCCCAAGGGCATGGGAGGGGAAGAAGTAGTGAGGGGGTTGAAGAAGCCAGAGACAAGCTCCTCCTCTACAAGATCCGCTGACAACGGGGAAGCTTGCCTTGGCTGCCTTGAGGCTGCTGCTAAAGCACAGAACAGAGGACTTTCGTCATCATGGGGAAGAGGAGAAGATCTGCTTTCATTCTGCTCCTCCTGATCATCGCAGATGTTCATTGCATTGACATACACCAGTTGCCGCAACAAACTTTGCAAGCTTCATGCGGAGCGGGGTCCGTCAGGCACCCCGACGGTTCTTGCCTCTGCGACCTAGGCTTCTCCTCAGATCCCTTATCCAACGGTTGCACGCCTTGCCCTCAGGGCACGTACAAGTCCAGCAGGTAAGCAGTTGACCTTCTTCCAAGACTTATCTGACTCTGATTTGGTAGGGGAGGCAACCCGTGCAAGCAATGCCCCCTTCACACCGTCTCTCTGCTGGGCAGCTCTTCGGTGTTGAACTGCACATGCATCATGGGACATGAACCTGACCAGACCGCGTCCTTCAAGTGTCATCCCTGCAAGCCTGGGTCATACAAGGACAGCGCTGGCTCTTGGCCATGCTCCCTTTGCAGTGAAGGAAAGTACAGCCCGGTGATAGGTTCGATAAGCGAGAGCGACTGTAAGCTTTGTCCAGCAAGGACCATCAGCAACAAGGGAAGTAGCAGCGAGGCTGATTGCGCATGCTCTCAAGGATTCGTTGACTCTGGGACTGGATGCAAGGCCTGTGAGCCTGGAAAGTATTTTCACCTTGTAGGAGTTATACCTCGATGCGTTTCATGCCCTGAAGGCAAGTACAGCAACGTCCAAGGCGCGGCCAACCAAAGTGCTTGTATCGAGTGCCCAAGGTTCTCCACCTCGGATCCCGGCAGTACCTCTGTACATTCATGCCGATGCATGCGGGGCTTCGAACGGGCTAACTCTGTTCAACGATTCTTGACTCAGTTTTCCCACAAGTATCTTTCGAAGTCTCCTCTGGACAAAGCAGTCGATATTCCAAAGGAATCTCCACAGAGTGACCTCTGCACTGCCTGCTCTCCCGGTCATTTCATGCCGGAACATAGCTCCAAATGTCACAAATGCAAAGCTGGGATGTACTCCAATCAGTCATCGTCAACATTCTGCCATTCATGCCCGCCCAACTCCTGGTCGAAGGCTGGATCGAAGTCTATCGATGAGTGCACTTGTTACAATGGATATGTCAAGTCAGACTTGTCCCTCTGTGTTCTTCCTGTTGTCGGTGAAGCCGAAGCTTTGAGAAAGAAGGCAGCTTCCTCTGAAAAGGAACTTTCAGTTCCATCGCAGATCCCGCAGGAGTTGTTTAGTCATGTCAAGGAAGCGACTTTAAGTAAGGTTGCAGTCGCGCAACCGAAAATGACACGTCGTCTTCTTTCGACTTGCTCCTGTCTGACTCCATGCAGCACTTTCACGACTCCGAGTGGACAGATTTTGACAAGCGATGGGGACTATCCTGTGAACGACACATGCTGGTGGATTATCGATCCTCCAATTTCGAGTGAAAACGCAACACTGATCATTACGATCGTGCGGTTTGAGACTCAGCTGAATGCTGATCTCCTCAACATCATGCAGTGCTCAGATCAGAGTTGTAGCCAAGTCACTCCAGTGCAATCGCTCTCTGGCAGCTTGTCAACTCAGGTTCCTTTGAATCTCGAACTCCTCCTAAGTCGCGGCGTGGTCAAATTGGAGTTCCAATCTAACGATGATAGCGTTACCTTCAGTGGTTTCGACTTGCAATGGAGGGTTATCTGTAATTGCCAGCAATCCTGCACTGTTCTTGATACCCTGTCGGGCCACGTGGACGTTCAGTGGATAAGTGGATACAGATACTGCAACTGGACGATCGCGCCTCCTCTCGACGTGATAGCATCCGGGGGTGAAGGAGCTACACTTCATCTTAATCTAGAAGGTCTCTACCTTCTCGATGGCCTCGGGCGGATCTCGATATACGAATGCGACGATTGTCTTGCTCAAGTTCCTCGGCTCAGTACGTGATAGACGGCAACCTGACTAACGACAAGCGAAGCTTTGTCTTCAACTCTTACATCATCTCCATCAATCTCTGGTCTGAAAGCGTGCAGGGAACCTCTGGTTTGAATTTCTCTTGGCAAATTTTGTATCCATGTCAGAGGGGCTACGAGACAGTTGGAACTACTTGTGCTATCTGCCCGCCAGGAAAGTTTTCAGACAGTTTGAATGCTTCTCAGTGTCTTCTCTGTCCACCCGGAAACTACAGCTCTCAACCAGGAAGCACCAAGTGCGATCCTTGTCCAGGCAATACGTACAGCTCGGCAGGCCAAACCTCTATATCAGCGTGCAGTTGCAATACCGGCTTTTCTGGCTTTGACCTCCAAACGTGCTTGCAGTGTGGGGTAGGCAAGTACAAGGCGTTTGTTGGGTTCGGAAATTGTTCCTCATGTCCTCCCGGCACCTTCAGCGATGCTCTCGCTGCAACCAATGTGTCGTCGTGTCAGGCATGTCCTGAACACAGTGTCTCTCTGCAAGGAGCTTCTTCAATCAGCGATTGTCTGTGTGATTTGGGGTACGAATTTCATTTGAACTCATCCGATCCTTTCAACGGCACTTGTGTTCCCTGCGTCGAAGGTTACTACAAGGACAATGTGGGATCGCATCAGTGCAGTCCATGCCAGCCAGGTAACTTCGCCAACTCCAGTGCATCGTCAACCTGCCTTCTATGCCCAGACAACTCTTGGAGCCTAGGGGGATCGGCTTCAATCTTGGATTGTGCGTGCAACGCAGGTTTTGAAAGGGTGGGGAGCGAGGAGTGTCGTTTATGCATGTTTGGATATTACAAGGACAACCGGAGTCACGAAGCCTGTAGCCCCTGTGCTCCCAATTCGACCTCAATTCCTTCCAGGACGACCTGCTGGTGTAATGCTGGGTTCTTCGGGGCCCAGGAATGTTCAGCATGCCCTGTGGGGAAGTATAAGAATGTGACAGGGCTAGAAAATTGCTCGCTATGCCCTCTAGGCACTTACGCTGATGCCCAAGGTCAACACATCTGTAATGCCTGTCCGCCGCACTCCAACACAACATCTCTTGAAAGTAGCTCAATGTCGGACTGTCTGTGCGACCCTGGTCATTACAATGTGGGAGATGAATACAACATCGAATGCGCAGCTTGTGAAGTGGGTTTCTATAAGGCAGAAAGTGGATTCCAAGCTTGTCAAGAGTGTCCGGAGGGAATGTACACCTACAGTACTTCGAGCTCTCACTGCAGCACTTGCTCAGTCAATAGATTCTTGCCATACGACTGTCAGTGCTCTCCGGACTGCAAGGAAGTGGTTTATTCTGAGCTGAATGCTACTCTCAGGAATCAGATCGAGGTGTTCGAAAACACGTCGTACAACTGCGAGACTCTGTGGGAAGGCTTCTGGATCGTTCCGTCGAGGTATCCTGACTTGTTCGTCAAGGCTCTCAAGGGGTTGGGAGCACACGAGGGGTTTTACTTCACCGGGCAGCAGTGGGTCGACTCGTCATCGCGACACTGGTGTCACGTCTGGAACTACAGCACCTTTGTGAATCACTTCCTGATCGAGTTCGAAGGAGCTCAATTCAGCTGCTCCAACGACGTCATTCTCCCCGTCCTCAAGCAGGCGTTTCAAGCCGAGTCTGTGGAACAGATCGAATGTAACTTGACCATCGTCTACAACGTCAGCAACGTCTTGCCGGGGCTCAGACCTGAATACCTGGACAGCCTGTTTGAGGGGATCTCTGAGATCCTGCGCTGTACGCGACCGCAGCTGAGAAACATCACCTTGAGTCAAGAGGTCATCGCTACGAGCCCCAACTCCGGGACCAAACAATTCCATACGCTCTGCAAGGATGCCGCTAGATCTATCTGCATGCGATGCAACAACAACAGCTGGTTCAACTCGACCAACGGCGTCTGCATGCCTTGTTCGTGCCCTGCTGGACAGTACTTAGCCCGACCATGTAAAGGACAAGACAATGGCTGTTCTCCCTGCGACCTCGGGGTGATCTGACCTGATTCATTGCAATCTTGTATTGACGATGTGAAATAGACTTACTCTTCCAGCATGGTTGGAGCATGCACCAAATGTCCTCCTGGAAAGTGAGTAGAGTTTCAAGGTCATCTCAATGTTAGCTGACGAGCATGATCAGGTACACCGACAGGCTGGAGTCTAAGGGTTGTGACGATTGCGCCGCTGGATATTCGTCAGCCCCGGGAGCATCTTTCTGCATCCAGTGCGCCATCGGGTTCTACACGGATGAACCTGGTCAGCTCTGCCGCCCCTGTGAGGCTGGATACTTTTCGATGCCTGGCGACTCGACGTGCACGGGATGTCCTGCAGGAACGGCAAAGTCAGTGACGGGGAACGGCATGTGCTCGCCCTGCCGTGCGGGCACATGGTCGCAAGCGAACGCGAGCCACTGCAAAGCTTGTTCTGTCGGCACCTTCTCAACGTACGGAGCATCAATCTGCCAGATGTGTTCTAACGGGAAGTACACCAACGTCACAGGTATGGCAACTCGTGTTGTGTCCTTGATTGAAGAATCTTGAGCAGGAACGAGCGTCTGTTACGACTGTCTGGCGGGGTTCGATTCCGATGAGAGCAGAGTGTCCTGCCAGGACTGTCCGGCGGGAAGCTATAGTATGTCTGGACATGCATGTGAGCTGTGCGAGCTGGGCAAATACTCGAATGCCAGTGGAATGACGACTTGCATGTAAGCAGCATCTTTGCTAACCCTTCTTTTCTCACTTGCCGTGCAGGGCATGCGATGCTGGAAGGACTTCGTTCACCTTGGGCTCGATCAATTGCTCGGATTGTCCGCAGGGAACATTCAGGAGTGACCTAGGCAGCAAATACTGCAGTCCTTGTCCCCCGGGGACCTCAGGGTTGGAGCTCGGTGCCAGCCAGTGCCCAGCTTGTCCCGCTGGAACTTTTTCACCTGGCAACACGTTCGAGTGCGCTGGATGCCCGGCCGGAACTTTTTCTACGCAGAATTCCTCCGTCTGTTCCTTTTGCCCGCTGGGGAAGTTTTCAGACCAGGTGAACAGGACCTCCTCCTCTGACTGCTCGCCTTGCGAGGCGGGAACATCGTCGGACTCCCTTTTTCAGTCATGTGTCAACTGCCCAGCAGGAGAGTACTCCTCTGCTCAGACAGAGTTTGTCTGCACTGCTTGCCCGGCGGGAAAGGTCTCCCTGTTCCCCGGCACACAGTCGGCGCAAGGCTGCGTCCCCTGTAACGCGAGCACATACGCGGTTGCTGGCAGCTCGACCTGCACAGCATGCCCCGACGGCACGTTCTCTGCCCAAGGCGCCGGCAGTTGCGGAGCATGCTTCGGTGCGGCCAACGCGGAGTACATTAGCCCCGGGCTGACCTGCAACTGGCAATGCCCAGCTAACTATTTCCTCTGGAAGAGAGATGCATCATTCATGGAGTGTCTGCGGTGTCCTCAAGGTTCCTCGTCAACAGCTGGGCAGCAACAGGACTGCGTGTGTGCTGACGGACTTGTGTTCAGACGGTATCTTGCTGTGGATCCTTTCTTTCTTGTTGCCACACTCTCGCCGCAGGACGTGGAGTGTGTGAACGTCTCAGCGACAGCGCCGACCGACTGCTGCAAGAACAACGTATCGCAGTGCTGGACGCCATTCGGAGAGGAGGCCTACCTTCCTCAGTGCTGATGCGCACGAGGGTTTTTTATTCATTTGTACTATTCGATGTTTTATGTGCAGTAGAGTACAGCAAGACTGTGAGGTCAAGGGCAAGCGTTGAAGGAACTTGTTGCTCATCGAAATTAAGTCATTTCTCAGTGATTTTTTGGTACCTTCATGCATGTCTTCTCACCCAAACATGGTCCCACCTATCCTCGCCAAAAGCAGAATACAAAAGTTTCATATGTGAGACTAAGATTTGGTTTCCCTGGCTTTCGCACGGCAAAATCTTGACGACAAGGTGAGCATTAGCACTGGTCGGCTGAATCGCTCTCTACTCCTCTTCTCACTAAACCTTCTATCATTCTCTCACAGCCTCTGCATGATAGTCAAGTTTAGTCGCAAATCATCTTCGTCAAGGCATTGTGACACACTTTTCAATCCTGCAGTATTAAGTCCATGACATTCGTACCATTGAGCCATGTCAGTGAGTCTCAGCATTCTTGACGGGAGGTATAGAACCGGCTGCAGCAGTACCAGTGACTCTGACTCCGTGAGTTGGGATCATATGTTGATCGGATGGTGGGCCCCGGGCAGCGACGAACCGTGCCTAGTATGCTGATAGGACATACTGCAACTTCACCCCCATCACCGCCATAAAAGTTATTCTCATGTCCTGTCGAAGTTCAGCCGTAGGCTCCTTCTCATGATGGCAAGGGCAGATGAGTCAGTACTGCTGCGACTCCTCCTGGAGTCGAGCCCCCCGCCCCCCCCCCCCTTCCCCTCCCCTCCGCGTCCTGAGCTGAGCCTCGGAGCCTGGCGGGCCAGGTCGTTCAGCAGAGCCGACCATGATGAAGGAAAGGTCGCATTCCTTGACAGCCTTTCAAAGGAAAAAAAGAGTCAAAAGGGAAAAAAAGTCACCAGGTCCATTTTTCCTCGAAGATACTCCCCAATCTCGTTCACTACCCCACCCTCACCTGCTAACTCTCTCCACACGTTCGGGAAATACTCTAAACGTACCCCTACTTTTCACCGTTGATTACCCCCATCCTGCCCAATGTTCTTTGACCTGCCTGCCCCCTCATGGTCGATACCACCCACCCCACCCACATCGAAACCCAAAACTGACAGCTGCACAAGTCAAACGAAGGGGGTGGCCTTTCTTAATACTCCCCAAATGGGTGGGTAGTCATCAATCCCAACCACCACACCACCGACAATCTTTCATATTCAAGTACCGGTACATGCCCAACATCCACCCACCCACCCCATGATTCGTTCCCTTCTCCCCCAGATGCTTTCCCCGTGGATGACCACAACCACCCTACCCTACTCAAACATTCTCGAACAACATTGTTAGAACTTACTCACCCGTGCTTCACATACAGCTTTCGGTATCAAAATATAGGTAGGGTAATATACCCTACCCTTCATTTCCCTTCCCCTTTTATCGGAATCCTTCCCCATGTTCCCCTAAATTATACCACGGGTACAACCCTAGATTACGACACACTTCGGACCCTCTCTGTCCCCACCACCCTACCCCTAACAAGCCTGCGATGCCTTTCTCAAGTCCTCAAGGCCATGTATCCTGTTTTTTCATATACTTTCATTTAGGAAATATCAAGACCTTGGTACCACCCCCAATCCTTTACCCCCAGTGACTCGTGGGCACCCCTCCCTGTTAATACACTCCTGTTTCACCTCATCCTAGGGGTCCCATCCGTACCCCCACCCCTTTCTTCCCCTGAAGTTTTCCCCTGATCCCCCTCGTGTCTGGGTGGACCTGCGTATCACAATACCCTACCCACCCTTTCCCCTTGATTTACCCCCATTTTCGTACTTTTGGTAATACAGGGGTACCCCCCCCCCTATCCCCATCCCCCCTCACTTCCTGCACACCTAACCCGTTAAAAAATTTGAATTTCATAGAGAAAATTTGATCTTGTCATTACAGAATTTTGAACCGTACGCCTCAGATTTGTGTGTCCAGATCTTTCTAGGGGCGCCAGTACCCACCCTGTTTGATCCTCAGATTGCAAGTTGATATAGGGGGTCAGGGGTAATGCCTCCCCTCCCTTTCTCCCCTACTCACTTTCAGACGCCTCCCCGACTGCTACGAATAGGCGAAGCGACGATGACGTCAGGCTTCATGTAGCTCTGCTCCAGACTGCGCCTACTGGTCCGCTTGCACCATCGAAGTTCGGAGCCCAGGCTCTGGATTGATTGGGCTGGTTTGTTGGCTTCTTGTCCCACGCGTTTTCGAAAAACGTATTACAAGGGGATCGACTTTGCACATACCCGGAAGTACCCCTGGAAACCGGATTGCATCAACTTGGTTCGTCATAGACAGGTCATCAGAGCCTGTTCCTGCTGAACGCGTATGGTTGTCGTTTCTCCACCAGCTTTGTTTGGTCATCCGATGCAGGATAAATCGTTTTCGGACGAACTGTTTCTGGATGGAGACGACAAGACTAGCTCTTTGCTGCATTCTCTCCATGAGAGAACCGCTGGGGTGAAACCCTCGCTGATTTCATCTGTGAATGAAATCCCGGTTGTGAAGCCTTCCCTGGCGGAATTCCTTGACCTGCCGAAATTCATGGCGTCGATTGCTTCCTTGGGAAGTTTCTATGGAGCTGTAAAGATTCTGCCCCCCGAAGGATGGAAGAGCAGGAGGTCGTATGAACATGTGGACTTCCTGATCCGCTGCACTGGGTCTCAGTACTCGAGGGATGTGGGCCTTAACGGCCTCTACGACCTTCACGCGGAAGAGTCGGGGGCGATGCACCTGTCAGACCTGAAGCAGCTCCTCACGGAAAGTCAATCTGTGGATGCCGAGCACTGGAAAGACAACGTGAGAAGGGCCGAGCTGGACTTCTGGAGAGACCTCGGCGTGGAGACTAACGTCATCTATGCGGCGAGCTGCTCGCAGAGCACTCTTTTCGAGCCGATTGCTGGTGCATGGAACCTGGCTCAAATGCAGCACAAGCGCGCCTCGACAAACAGTTGGCAGCTCAGTTGCCAGGGCATCACTGGACTTTCAATGAACATGGCGTCCACGGTAAGCCTCCCTCTCTCTCTCTCGACTCTGATGTACCCTCCATCCAGGCAAGGGGTTGGAGCGTGGTGGATGAGAACGTGTGCAGCGTTTCCTACGTTCATTTTGGAGCTCCACGTTCAGTGTATGTCGTTCCTGCATCCTACCGGCAGAAGCTCGAGGAGGTTGCTTGCACGCTCAGGTTGCCTCCGGTGCCAGTCGCCCGATGTCCTGACTCAACTCCACAGAGGCACTCCAAGCGCGGAAGCAAGCCAAGGCTCCATCCTGTCAAAGTTCGCCATGCTGATGGATCCAGCTGTGAGTCGCGCGTGAAGTCCTTGATGACCTTGTGATCCTCTCTCAGGTGCTGCGCAAGCATGAGATCCCTCTTCACAAGACCACTCAGAACGCTGGGGAGATCACTCTCCATTGGCCGGGCTCTTGCTTCAGCAGCTTTTCTCACGGGGTCAACTGCTGTGAGGTCAGGCTGCCTTCTCCTCTTTGCTCCTCATTTGACGTTGTGCAACCCAGTCAGCAGAGTCGCCAACCTTTCTCAAGTTCAAGGCGTTGGGGGAGGCAGGCAAGGCTGGGGAACCGGGCAACGCGGTAGCAAGAAAGCCCAAGGACATCTTCGAGCAACTGTACGCGGACTCGGACGAATACGAAGACTCTTCGCAGGTTTCAGACTCTGCCGCCGATGATACGAGTGTGCACACTATGTCCAGCAATGGAAGGATGGTGCAGCTGGGAATCCGTCGACGGAGAAAGCGAAAACTCGAGTTTGACGAGGCTGGAATGGTTTGCGGGCGAAGTGAGGTGCGGGAGATGAAGAACAAGAATTGTCACTTCTGCGAGCATGCACCCAAGAGATGTTCCATCTTCACGTGTTCGAGTGCCAACTGTGACCAGGTGAAGGAGGCTGAGCCGTTCTTCTGTCTGTTTGCTCACAGCTTGACAGAAATTCTGTGACAAGTGCTGCAATATTCATTTGGAGAAACCGACGAACTTCAAGACTCAGGAGGAGGCGGAGGCTGCGGAGTGGAAATGTCCTCTCTGTCTCAAGTGATCTTTGCGTTGCTATGCCCTCCAGCATCTAACTCTGTGTCAGGTTGTGTTGCTGCACGATGCCCGTTTGCAGACGTGAGCATCTGCACTGCAAACGTTATCGTCGCCGAATCAAGAATTCACTTAGAATGGGCCTGTTCCTGTCTTCGTCGCACTTCTAACAATCGTTAACAGAAAGCTCCATCTTAGATGCTTCGCTTTCTATCGTAAATAGTAACTTCACAATGTCAATTTTTATGTGAATGGTGTAGAAGCCGCTTATCGTGTTGTCTATCTAGTTAAATGAAATCGATGAGACTCAACAACCCTACCTCTTCGTTGCACATTGAATCCATGTCGAATGTCGAACTCAGAACAAGTACCTTGCTTCTCCAGCTCGGAAATCTGCATCGAACATGTCAGTCAACTCCCTCGAATGCACTTAGTTTGCCTGTAGATAGTCTTTCTGTCTGTTTCAAGGTCTGCTTATGCTCGACTTCAGCAGATGGCTCAGACTGTTCACACGCTTGTCAGGCTTGTCGGATTCACAGCTGAAGTTGTCGCACCCTCCTGAGGTCTTGGATCCTGTCACGTGCCCCCCTCCAAACTGACGACGAGGGCCCTGAGGAAGATCTCGTTTGCTCAGCATGTCCAAGAGCTGAAGGAGGATCAGACGTTTGTGTGTGTGAGAGAGAGAGGGAGGGAGAGAGGGAGGGAGGGAGAGGGAGGGAGGGAGAGGGAGGGAGGGAGAGGGAGGGAGGGAGGGAGAGGGAGGGAGGGAGGGAGAGGGAGGGAGGGAGGGAGAGTGAGTGAGTGAGGGAGGGAGGGAGGGAGACAGTTGAAAGCATTACTTGTGTCAGTCCTCAGGTCTTGACGCTCATTCAGGTACTCTATCGATAAATGGTGTCACATCCAAGAAATGGACATCTCCTGTGCGAGACTGACCGACAAGTCTTGACATGAATGAGAGGTCGTTCTGCCTGATTGCTTCTTGTTCCGCTTTGAACACCGATGCGCTGTGCTGTCGCCACAGAGCTTTCGAAAGCAATCTTCAGGTGACCTGTCACACTCGAACAAGGCATGCCTTCCTCAGCGGCACGAAGTTGATTCAGCTCTGATCTTGTGACTTCAATCTCATATTCTTTGCTCCTTCTTGACTCCTCCGTCGTAAGTTCGATTGAAGAATCTCGCAGCTCAAACCTGTCAAATATCCAACAGGTCAGGTGACAGGGCACAACAAGTTCTCAACTTTTACAGAATAGACATGATACGGCTGACGGCCTGACTTCGAAGCTGAAAGGTTTGCAGCGACCTGCAAACATGGCACTGAGCATTACAAGTACAGTGTAAGTTGAAAACTCACTCAGCATCCCGCATTGATGTTTGCTGCAAATGTTCCTCACACTCTCTGGTCATTTTCTACGAGGACACCTCAGTTGCAACAGGGAGAAGGAAGTCAGACACCTTGTAAACTTGCATGAATTCCTGCCCGACAGCTCCATCGCTCACTTTCTTGATGGCTGACATCCGATCAGTGAGATAGCACAACACTTTGACTTTCATCACAGTCGCTGCACAGCTGATGAAAACCCTGTCACATGATGTCACCGCCGAGGTAGCAGTCCTTCCTGCCAACTCCTCACCGCATGGTCCGAGCCGTCAGAAGGAAACTCAAGTCTTCGTCGGAAGCCTTTCTTCGACCTCGCGCGTTCCTCTGGGGCCTCCTCGTCGTTCTCGTCACGGTTCGAACTCGATTGCGACTGCCTTGGAGACTTCAGAAAATTCTCCACAACGTCTTGAGATCTGGAAGGCGGCAACCATGAGCGATGGGTCCTGCCTTCCGCTCCCACAGCTCATACCTATTTGCATCATCGAGAGATTTGCTCGAGGTGCTCAGCACGGTGGTGTTGACCCCATTGAACACAAACCGAGCAAACTTGACTTTGGTGACATCGTCGGTCTAGAAACCAGGACAGCAAAAGAATCAAAGGAGTTGAATGAAAATGTTCGACAGACTTACCTTTCCCTCGACGCTCATGTCATTTCTTGGACTGTTGTGAGGAAACGACTCACGTGCTATCAACAAAACATTACAGGTGTACAACAGCACACACTCCAATATCAGTTCGAACTTGAACGGCCATACCAGGGGGTTGCGTTGAACTTGAGAGGTGCGATTCTTGATCCATCTTGGCTCCATGACCGTGCATCATGATCAGTGTTCTGAGGGAAATTTCTCTTCTTAGTTCACTTCACTTCATCCCATCCATTCGCAGAATCAAGCCTCGGAGGCGAGCGGCTCAAACTTCGAATCCGACCAGTCTCTAGGTTTTTACCCGTGCCACTGTTCGAGCCACTGCGGCGACGCGCCCGTCACCGGGCGTCACAGCAGTTGCAGCACTATGAGACTGACTCAGTGAGCTTGAAGAGGCTCCGAAGCCTTGGAGGCTGAGCCAGTGGTCTCCGATACCAGCCGCTGGTGCTTCGCTTCCCTCCTTGTGCCGCAGTGCCAGTACTGAGGCTGCCTCCCCAGGCTTTATATTGCTACCAGCGCGATTGTCCTACGGTACTGACAGTGATGTTTAACTTAACTTTGACTAAAGAAGCTACTCAGTGACTAGCAGCGGGTTTCAAGTTTGACCGCCGCCGGGCCGAGTCTGTCAACTTCCGAACTTCCGCCCCTGGGGCCGCTGCCATGATTTTAAAAGTCCGATCATAGCCTAGTGACTCAGAAGCGGCAGCTCAGTCAGGCTCGCCGAGGCTCCGGGCCCGGGGCGCCCGCCGCGCCGGGTCCGGGTGACTCTCGACCGCGGTACCGTACCGTCCGGACGGTCTACCGTACGGCGACCCGGTCCGACGGTCACCGGCAAGTCGGACTCCCGAGCCAAAGGCCGGGCCGCCGCGACACTGATGTCAAGTCACCGTAGACGGTAGGCTTGAAATCCGACTCTAGTGATCGACGGCAGTATCCGACATCAGAAACTTGATCATACGAGTCAGCCAGGCATTGGACGGACTGTACGCCATCTTCACAAAATCTCACTGAATGGATCTATTTTCAGCCTGACAACAGCCAAACATGGACGCTTCAACCTTATAGTGATGATCTCATTGTCTTGCAGGACTAGTATTGTGCCAGGAATGTAGGTTATCTTGGATCGACACAAGGCAATTTGACCCCGGCCCGGTGAGTCTGTTCTCTCTGTTGAACCATATCAAGTTTATTTCACCATGTTTGGCTGCCATCGCCAAAAAACTTTCAATACGTCACATCACTGCCTTTTGCGTGAGATGCGTGCTTACAAACAATTCATTGTTGACGTCTGCAGCCTGCAAACTTCGGGCTTTAAGTGTCATTAAGGGCTCTAAAATACAAGGCCTAAACTTCTACTATGATACAAATGAGACGGCAAGGAATAATTCTGTTGCGTATTATTGTGCCCTTTACCTGTATTTGATTCATCATCAACGCCCAACCGATCCGCCAGGTTTCAAGACAGCTCGATAGGGAATGGTAGGTAGTCATGTAAAACCATCGTGCTGCATTTTTCGCCTCGAATTCAATCTGCGCTCATCTCCATCATGTGGCCGCGCTCATCTCCATCATGTGACCGCGCTCATCTCCATCATGTGGCCGCGCTCATCTCCATCATGTGGCCGCGCTCATCTCCATCATGTGGCCGCGCTCATCTCCATCATGTGGCCGCGCTCATCTCCATCATGTGGCCGCGCTCATCTCCATCATGTGGCCGCGCTCATCTCCATCATGTGGCCGCGCTCATCTGTATCATCGGAGGGATCGCTCTCTGAGGCCGGCCTGCTCAACAATAATAAATGTACCAGATATTAACCTAAATCAGGGCTGAGATGTCATGTTCCCTTATATCGCAACGTTTGGGATTGTTGCCAGTCAACCTCTGACCCTAACTCCTGCAAGATAGAGCGGTTCGTATTGTTGCGTAGTTGCTAGAAACTTTTTCTCCTCTGCCAAATATCTGCTGACCAACCGTTGGTAAAGCTTCAACTTTTCGCATTGTTGCTAGCACGGTGTTGACTCCTTTGCACCTAGAATCCTCTCAAATAATCGATTCATCGCGTCGTTTCGGATTGTTGCCCCTCCTCCCTCGACTTCTTAGCTCCTAGTGTAAGGGTTGAAACCGGCTATAGGTTAACGTAGATTGGTCCGTCATGTTCACATGCTTGCATCGTTTCGGATTGTTGCCCCTCCTCCCTCGACTTCTTAGCTCCTAGTGTAAGGGTTGAATCTGATGCAGATAAACGTAGATTGGTCCGTCATGTTCACATGCTTGCATCGTTTCGGATTGTTGCCCCCTCCCCCTCGACTTCTTAGCTCCTAGTGTAAGGGTTGAAACCGGCTATAGGTTAACGTAGATTGGTCCGTCATGTTCACATGCTTGCATCGTTTCGGATTGTTGCCCCTCCTCCCTCGACTTCTTAGCTCCTAGTGTAAGGCACGGGGGAGGAACTCCCAATAAAAGGGTCTAGTACCGGTATTTTTATGATATTTTGGGGGTACCTTTTCAGGAGGGGGTGGGTGAGTTTGCAGGAAATCGCAATGGCAGCAAGGCGGCGACCAGGTTTAAGGATGATTTACTCAGCCTGTGCAATGATGACAATCGTGAAACCACCATAGCCTTTCAGGAAATTGTAAAATCTATATCATGGTATCAATCATTTGAATTGCATCGTAGCAGTGTTTAATATTTTCCACAATACGTATCTCTCTTTTTTCTACTTGCAGCCAGCAATGCTACGCAATCCCCGGAACCGTTGCATATTACCTGTTAATCCTTCATCCCATTGCCCTGATTTAGCATATACTCGCTTTCGATTGTTCTTCTGCGTACTATTGTCTGGCTCCACATCATGATCAGATCCATCCCGTGCATTGAAAGCTTCACGGTCGTGCGGTTTGCTCAGGACAATTCGCTTCTTCGAATGCTCGTACACAAAAGGCAGGTTTGGATCCACCTTTTTAGATAATTCTATGCATGCCTGATTGAATTTTCTCAGAAAATCCTTCTTGTTCAGATGGCCGATCAAGGACCACAGATTCTCTACACTATCCGTGCAGAGAGTTCGTGAATTGAAGTCATAGTCTCTATCACCCAGCGCATGATTCTTATCCCTCACATACTGTTGTACTTGCAGATGAGTATCAATTGCAACTATGAAGCCTTCAAATGTTACAGATGATAGTCCCTTGACATGTTTTTGGCTGACACTGGTCCAGTCGATGCCTTCCAATAGCCATCTTCGACCCTCTTGAACGAGACGTATCCTCTCTGAAACTTTCAGCCCTCTTTCATCGAATGCTTTGTGCAGGCCAGACATGGCCTCTGCCATTCTTGCTGTCGCTTCATGTCCTTCTGCCCTTAGTAGACTGATGGCCTTGTCACTGAACATCTTCAGCATGATATCCACCGATTGTGGATCGGCGGTCCCGTCGACTTCCATCTGAGTCATCCAAGCAGGATTCTTCTTGGCGATATCACTGTAAGCTTTATGCCATATCTGGGCTTCCGTAGAAGACGATTGAGACTTCCCTGATCCAATGGAATGCCTGACATTCTTCAACAAGTGATTGATGCACGGCGAGAAAAACAACAACTTGTTCGTAATTGGAGAGAGGACGGGATTGGATAACCATTCGTCGAATTTAAAGCGGATCTTGTGTTCATCAAAGTCATTTAGTCCATCAGCTATTCTTCGCTCCATCTCCCAAGGAGTGAATGTTTCCCCCCCCCTCTTCATTGTGCTTGGCCAATGAAAGAACTTCTTCATATCCGTACCGTCTGCAAAATATTTGAAACCTGCAAAACATCTCTTTCAGGGTCGCTCTGGGCCTCTTGCTCGTGTGGCATCGTAGCGTCTTCTCCTTCTGAACTTGCCATATGGCCTGGTTCTGTCGTAACTGCAAAACAAACTGTTTGATTTCTCTCATTTCAGCAACATCCATGTGTACAATTCCTTGCTGAGGTGTGATGGGCAATGACGACAAGTCATCACCATCGTACTCATCTGGATGGTCCAATGTGCACTCACTCTCAATGTCGTGCTCTGAAATTGGAGGTTCGAACTTGAATATCCCCGAAATGTATGCTGAAATAGATGTACATAAATGTCTATATTCCATACTGGTTGCAGTCTTGTTAATGGCCTTCACTTCCTGAATGAATGTACTTGGCTTGTCTTGGTAGAAATAACGATATATACAGGCGAACTCCCCATCGAAAGACCACACATTGAAGTTCACGCCTCTCTTCCAAGCTTCATTGGTGACAGCTAAAAAAATATCCTTTCCATCTTTGGAACACAAACTTTTATGGGCAAAGCCGATGTAAACAGGCGCAGGAGGCATATGCTTTTGTCCATCCTGTGCAACAACACATATTGCATCTTCTGCTAGTTCGGCGATCGCCGTCTTGTAGTACAAGTCATTGTATACATTTAATTCATCTTGAATTGAACGCTGCTCGTCCTCGCTTGGTGTGGCGGTACTGATGTAGTTGTTCAGACGATCAATCAGTTGCGGCACTTGAGTTTGGATCTGACTACATCCCTCAATGACCCCGGCCATGTACAATTGATGTGGCGTAAACCTGACTTCATTAGAGACATTCCTTCTCGTATCTGCGTTGTTGCTAATCATTTTTGCAACATACTTATCACGAATTTTCTTGTAGTCCCGTTCAGTCGTTGATTTCCTTTCATTGATGTGATCCAAGTCAGTTTTCAATAAGCCTATCACATGCTCCCGAATCGATTCAGCGGTTGTTCCCTCCAAACAAAGCTGTGCCAACCGTCTCTGTCGCATCTCAAGCCGTTCACACAAATCCATTGTTTTCCCCGTGACTCCACCTAAATCTGCTTCGCAGTCTTCGAACTGTTTACAAAACCCAGCATTGATCATCGTCTTGTCCATCGCCAACACATGAATACCATCTACAAGGTTAAAATTCATTTCACCGTAATCATGCAAAACCTCGCTGCAGATTCTTGACTTGTTTAGATCACGTGTCTTCATGTCTGCACTCTGCAGCTTATGAAGAGTAGATATGGACGGTAGAGGCAAGTTATGCAAAGCCTGATCAGAATGGAAGTTTCTCGTATACTTGTTCCCTGGACCTGACAGTAAACGGAACGTACTCCCGTCGCAAGCATTGAGAATTGTTGATGCGAAACTCAAAACCTCCGGAGAGAATCTCATGCCCCTCGAATCTTTCGCTCTGAAGCTCTGTTGACACCAATCCATGACGAGGTAAGGCATGATTCTATGTGTGCTTTTGAAAGCTTGGATGTCGTTTCTGGCAAAGATTACTAACTCCGAAAGTATATCCGGCAATCCAGCAGAATGCAGATTTGAAACAGCATTTTCGAATTTACATATCGCAGATAGCTCATGCTCTGTATTCTTGTCATGTGTTTGACACAGAGAGTCGTGTTCACTCAAAATCCTTCTAATCATGTCACATCGGGTGTGGCTGTCAAGGGTTCTAAAAGTTTCAAGGACTGTCTGAATGAACAGTTCGGATTGCGCCTTGGCATGTTTGTTTGGAAGACTCTCACTTGTGTCAACATGTTCATCCGACATTCTTGCATACCTGTACAATGAACGTCAGGTCACTGGCATGGAAAGAAAGCAACATCTCAGACTTACTTCACAAAGTAATCGTGTATAGTAGTTTGCAATGAATTCAAATTCTCGAAGTGAGCAGTAGACCATTCTTCCATGCGAGAAAGAAGGTTTCGATTCTTCCTGTGAACGTTGCCAATACGTGTACGAAGTCGATTCAAGTGCTCATAAATGGCCTTTGTGCCTCCATGTGATTTGCCAGATGCTTGTTGTTCGAAAACCTGCATGTAGTGCTGGAGAAAACATCTCGAAAATCCTTCTGATGTAGGCCCATAGACATCTCCGAGGACCTTTAGTTTGTTCTGGACTTCATACAAGGATACAGAACGAAGACTCCACTTGAGGTAATGGGTCACTGAAACTAAAAGATTCTCGTCTTCACACTCCACAGATAAAGTTGAATGGCCATGACATTGCAAGAAATCCAACAGCTTGAAAACCAAGGCATCATCCCATTGAGAGAGCAGGATCTGCTCAAGATCATTGCAATCCTTGTTTTTTTTCAACCCTCCAAATCATCCTTGTCTATAGTGATGTGTTTAATAAATTGTATCCACGTCGATGTATCACCCAGGGTGTTTTCATTCCTATATGCAATATTCTCGTAGACCCACATCCAATTGACAAAGATCGGGGTTCTGTATTCATCTCCAAGGTTATCTGTCTCTTCTTTGTAGGTTTTTAGTAGAATCTGTTTCACCTTTTCGTAGGCCTCGCTAGGTTCCTTTTTATTGTTTGCATATTGATCCAAATCACATTCGGTTGGATATTCTTCCAAATCTGTTTCGGTAACTTGGGACAGTGCATCCGATGACGCATCAATAGATTCCGTTACACCCGTGTCTGTCTCGGTGGACACGGATTCCGTTTCATCGTATTCACGCGTCAGGCTCTTGAACCTCCTTTCGAGGTCTGATATGCTGATTTCTCTATTGAAAGACGGTGTGCTCTGATCTGCGTCCTCGACAAGTTTCATCCCCCTGTCCAACCTCTTCTTGTGCGCCATAAAGTGTACCTTGACATGTCTGATGTTCTTCATGCAGGATATGAGGAAGGGGACGATGCTGTCTGGATCGCTGTGGTCTATGCTGATGTTCGAACAACCCTCAATGTACTTTGCCACAAGCTTCTCCATCATCACCTTCCTAAGGCACTCATCGGACAAGTTCTTGATGGGTTCGGCCTTGGGTTGTGAGCACATTCTCTCCGCCTGTTTCCATTCCTGTGGGGTGATGGAGAATGCGGATCTTGCCTTTACATCCTTTCCAAGCACGCGGAAGGGCATCTTGAACGTGCCAAGAACCTTGATCTCCTTCACATGCCCCTCCAATGCAGCCCTATCAACGTGACTTATGTCTAGCGATGGTGCTTTCTCAATCGCACTCCTCAACCCCGCCTCCATGCTGTTGCTTTTCCTATCATTCATCGCTCTTGTTAAGGGATACGGCGATGGATTTAAATGACAAGACAATGTCTACAATCATGAACCTACCTACGCTCTGGTATCTGTACTGTAAGCAACCTAGACATGCAAAAGGGGTCCTGATTGATCCTGACTATGTGGTCCACATCGTGTGGCACGCTCATCCGAAGTTGATCAAACTTAGAGATCACGCTCTTTTCAAACCCCACCCATTGGATGGAGTATACCGGGTTCAACCTCTTTGTATCGCACTTGGAAAGCAGTAGCTTGTAACGTTCAAATGGATGCGTGTCGAACAGGTAAACAGATTCCATCAAGACTGCATCGAATATCAAGATCTTGGGAATGTACTTGTCGATCGTGACTTGATCCTCCGTATAGTGTGCCAGTACGCATGAATCCATGGGGAGTGCGTTATTAAGCATTATGTCGGCCTGTGAAAGGTAAACCTTGCCGTGCAGGCCAATGAGAGTGAATCCATTCTTGTCCGTGTATAGGCTGAATGTGACCCGATTCTTTGGTAACCAAGTTGCAGTGTGTTCCTTTCTATCGTCTTCACATCGTTTAAAAGGCTTGTTATCGATCTCAATAACCCTTGTCAACTCCAACGGGATATTGAATATGTGCGACATTTCTGCAAGGCACATGTTCACAATAAACCGATCCAACATGCCTGAATCCATGTGTGAAAGTCGAAAGCTGTCATGCAAGCCTTTGTTTATATCAAAACCAAAAAAAAACAACAGCTGTATTTAAGCGAATCATGACGAAACATTGTTTGAGAAAGTCGAGATGTCGGATAGCTCCTGGCCTATACAGACCTTTAAAGTCTTATCGTTGTTGACGAACCTTATCGCCCCCATCTTGAAGTCGTTGGGTATCTTCTTTCCTCAAATCGAGGTGTTGAAGAACTGCAGTCCATCGGCAGTTAAGACATGGAACTTCTTTGCATGCCGTCGTGGTATCACCGGTGGTTTTTCACTTTCCAGTATCTTCTTCTCGACACTGGAGGGTTATAGCTACCATGCAAGTGCCGTGTACGGTATTCACTTCGCCGCAATACTTTCATTGCTTTTCTTCCTTTACATGACAAGGGATGCTGACAAACTCCTTGATGTCTGCTACAACATCAACTTCATCAACGTAGTCAATGCGTTATTTGTCATTTTTGACATGTATTTTGGCTATGACCACGAAGTAGGGATTCAGAGTTCTTTCTTTGGATTTATCGTGTGTGATTTAATATGCCAGATTATCATCACTGCACTGATCGTTTACGTACTCCGTGAAGTTGCCCCAGATCTGGGGAGTTTGAAATCGGATAACCCCAACAAGCAATATTACATCAACACTTTCCTGTACCGGATGGGACCAAACCCTTCTTTATGGATGCTGGTGAACGCCATTAGCATGCAATTGGTTTACTTGTGTACCGGGCATGATGTATCGTTGCTTATACTTCGCATGGTATGTGTCGCTCTGTGCTACCTATCCATGTTCAAGTTCAGGATGTTCTTTTTCTATATGCAATATTCAGGTCATCAATCCGAGTACGTTTCCCTCATGCACTGGCGAGATGTCGTCAAAGCATTCAAAAATACCACCAAACATTTCAATATCATAATGGAAGATGATTTCAGGAAGGATAGGATTGAAAAGTTCTTCGGTAATATAAATTCGCCTTTCTACGTGATCATCAATGCAAATATAACTACAGCCAATTGCACCGTTCTGAATCCTGATGAGATGATCCTCATGGCCATGTACTGGGATAATATGGAACAGTTCAGGAAAACGTTCCAAGACGCGGAATTATTCATCCAAGGACTTAAGACTGGAACTGCTGCAAACGGTGGGAGGGGGTTCATTATAAAGACGCGTGAGAAAATTGAAGAGAAGAATAAGTCAAACATAATCTATTACCCAACTGAATTCACACATATGCATACCGTGCGTGAGTTTCAGCTCAAAAAGGTTCCGACGACGTTTGACTATGAAAAGCATGGGGATAGTATCAAAAAATCTCCGACTGTACTCAACTACATGTTCATTGCGCAAATGATGGGATCGGAACAGACTCGAAAGATAAGGAGTAGCAAAGGTGCAATCTGAGTGTAAGAAAACACCCAGATCCTTGAGTTATCAATAAACGTCCGAATCTAACACATACGTGCCTAAAAACTATTTGAATATAATGTTCATTGAACGAGACAAAGTAGATATAGATGTCAGTGAAGCTGTTATTATCAAATCAGCTAGATATTGTGAAGCATGATGATCAGATTATAGTGGAGAACGTTGCGAGTGTCATCCTGAGTCTTGGGAAAGAGTATGCCTTCCATGACTTTGACATAAAGAAACACGATAGTGGATATGTTATGAGTGTAAAGACATCCCCGCACGCAAGCATATCCCTTGTAGACATGCAACTTATCAAAGACTGCAACCCAATAAGGGTTCAAGACGTGTACGTGAATGTTATCGAAGGTGTGATTCGTGTGAATGTGATCATATTGAATTCAGGCATACCCGTTGTGATCACGGATACCGACGTGATAAGGGTCAAGAAGAGGAAGATATGGAATATATTTCAGCGGGCATAGTCTATTCATTACAATCTGTCCACCTTTAAGGCTGGGTTGTGACGTATAGATTTGGGCGGTGTTTTAGATCGAAATCGTTCAATGACCTCTACAACCTCCATCTTCATGTTCCTCCATGGGCAAGGGCATAGATCGTCCACTGCACATGGCTTTCTTTGCAACGGGCAGTAAATGCATCTTTTGGATTTAGGGTATACCCTACCAAAGACGTTCTGAACGCTTCTGCTTATCTTTTCGTAGGGTGACATGCCTTGCTATCGAGGGGTCGTTGCGGTCTTAGTACTTTATATCGACACTAGTAAAACCCATGACATCTATCTCCTTATTGGTCAAATTACGTATGCACATCTTAATAAGATTTTCAACCTCGGTGATGAACTTACACTTTATCTTAAAATAGCATTTCAGGTGGGCCTCGATGGGCAGCAGGTGCTGTAGCTCGTGTATCTTGGGTAGGAGTATAACGTTTTGCATGGTGATGCCCATTCTCATCAGGTATACGATCCCTATGAAGAGCACGTTTTTCTTGAACATCCCAAGCTGTGTACTGAACTTCTGTGACAACATATTCAAGAATCGGACAATGTATTCTGAAGCGGTGGAAGCAACGGATCTGCGCATCTCTTCGTCCCATTCGGGATAACAGATCCTTATCTTGCTACATTGGTGCAACATGTTGGTGACTATGTTGCAAAGCCTCGGTACTTTTCCTGGATTATTGATCTTGAAATCTTTTAAAAGTTTCCACATCACTTGCCTGTGCTTGAGCATCATTCTATTCTTTTCGTTCATGTAACTCTTCTTACAAACATCGGATGACAATATCCATACAAGGCATTTATTCACTTCATCGAAACTGTAAAGACTATCCTCCACTGTTTTCTGTGACATGACCTTGTTGTAAAAGTCCCTGTTGCTCACGTTTGAGACCAAGATGTCTTCATCTAGCATCATATTATCCATGAATTCATCCATTGGGAACACCTTCTGTTTGACACAACACCCTGTAATGAAGCATACACGGCTATCGTTCTCATCGATAAGGTCACAGCTACTTTCATCTTTGCAATTATGGACTTCACCACATTCCAAGCATCCTGCAAGATCCATATCGAATATGTCCCAATGGCTGCACTTGTGTCCACAAAGACCCCTGGGTATAACGAATGGGCATCTTATCATCCTCCATATCCTAACCCTGTGGTCAAGTTCTACCCTCTTCTTGTAATACTTGCTATCCGCTTTGGGTCTGAATTGAAACGCGGGCTTAAGATTCGTTACACTCATACTGCAATGCCCCCCTTCGGTAGATTAGTTTTTATTGTTTAAAATCACAAATCAAAAAAGGATTGCTCTTTAAATCACCCGGTTGTCATGATCCTTCTCTTTTTACCACACCTCCTTCTACTTTCCCTGGATCTATCATAGTTGACACAGGCACGGGCGAGGTCCTTGATGTCGATCACAAACTTCATGATGTACCTTGGGAGCATGTGTTTCATGCATAAGTAGAGCTGTATGTGAACCCCGTACTTTGCGTTCAATACCACCACCCTCTCAAGGTTTGATGTCTTCCCACACCTTATACACTCCTTGCAGCATGCCCTTCCATTCTTGATTAGGGTAGAGTTTGTGTCCGATGCCTCGAACTTGAAGTAACTTGACTTGCTCGACTTCCTATTCTTTATGTCATTGTAATAACCACCATGGTCACTGCTCGACATTTTGAGTATGGAGCTGAGTGAAGTCCCTATCCTTGGGTTCGAATAATGATTGGCGAACTCACATGGCTTCGTGAACTCATTTCCGGTATGGTTCCATCTCTTGAAGGTGCCGCAACATGGGCAGAGTATGTAGCTAGCGCCCTGTATGACGAGTATCTTGCCAAGCATGTTGACGCTTATGATAGAGTTATGAAGCCCACAGGAAGCACAGCGCAACTGGTTGGTCTGCATACATAGTCTGAGTTTCGATGAGACGGTAAAGCCATTGAGTTTGTTGCAGCACTTCATGCAGATGTGGACCTTCATCATGTTCTCCATTTGGAAATGGTCCGAGCTATATCTCTTTAGTATTGCAGAGCATTGCATCGCTGTAAGGTTACATGGAAGCGGATACACCTTACATCTAGAATGCAAGTGGTCTATGATGTTGAATTCTTCCACGGTTATGTTCGGGTTGTCACGGTGATAGATTTTCCAGAGCAGGCCATTGATATTCACAGGGTTCATGGATTTTGCTGCATCGAAGAGATGGTCCATATCATCCGTAATTCTCCTCCATTTTACCACGACCTCCTTGGATGGTGCATGTCTGCCAGACCTGAACTTACATGTCCTGACACATCGATCCACACACACAGTGGCGACTTCATCCAATCTATCCCACGTCCAATCTCCACTCTGTAGGGTCTCTTGTCGGAATGCATCGGCGACATTGGGACAGATGTCAAAAAACGTCTGCATGCCTTGTACAGAACAAATGATCTCCTTCTCCGACACTATGAATGTGTTGCATGCATACCAGACGTACTCCATGATCGACAACTTTAAAAGATTGAGGTTTGAATAGATGAACCTTGCCTGCTCTTGTAATGGTCTTGTCATCATCGATCTTAACTCACTCGCGCATCGCACCCTCTGTTCGAATGATGGCCTCTTCGCAGTATTGGGATACAAGCCAAGCAGGAGCCCGTGCATTATGTTGACTAGAACAGGTGTAGAAGGGTCAACAAAAAGCTCCTCTGCAAGAAAGGCGACCCTGTTCCTCTTCAAGCACGGGATACTGTTGCATATCACATTCAATATGAGGTTTGACTTCCAGTCCTTCTGTATGAGACTTTGTGATATGAATCTTCCGATATCTGGTAGGGTGGAATGGTGGTAGGTGATACTAGGATGTAGCAACCTTGCATCGTTTGGTATGCGGTTGTATAGATCTGGGAACTTCTTGGCGATCCAACAAGATATCAGGCTTCTATCAATCATCACTTGTGCATCGCGGATCCCGTGCTTAAGGTCTTCGTGTGTCTTCCTGATGTAATGATCCAGCACCGGATCTTCTGGCCTGAATAGCGTTTGAATAGCTAAATCGCAACGTTTCGACATCTCGGTAAAAGCCGACGACCCGCCCGCAGACAGGGCGTTCCACACCGCGTTAACATGGCGTGAGCATGCTCGCCCGACCTCCTTGTCGTGTACCTTGGCCTCCCCATCTGACTGACAACATGACGTCAACACCCATCCTGTCAGAAAAGACTCGTGCAAGTATGCAAGCATGAGCGTACCCTGACTCTTTATAATCGGTTCTCGTCGCTCGTTGAACATCACTGAAACAGCAATATTTTGATGATGACTGCTTCCCTGTTGTGTGCTCAATGAGGACAATGGCTCTGAGATTCTGAATGACATCGTTTACTTGAACATATGGCCACATACAGAACGTTTTCACAGTAACATACATAGGTTGAAGAAAAAGCAGAGGTAAAGCGGAAATTGCAACGGGCAAACGTCGCTGCTTTCTGAGAATCAGTGTGTCAAGCTATGCAGATTCCAGTGAATTGCTCATTGGAAAGCGTGCATTGGAACCGCAAATCCTAAATGGAAGACCCAGACATCGAGAACATTCGCTGGAAGTGACGAAGTTCATGCAATAAAAGACTACCGTTTCATGTTGTTGATGTTCTGCATGACTGCATCAGGCATACCACATGAGAGAATCATGCAATATACGTGATGCTGGAACCTCATACAAGTGTAGCATGACCTTTGCATGCGAATCCGATCTTCATTCTGTCCTCATTGCATGTCTACCTCATGAACTTGAATGCATCGGTGGAACAAATTCCTAACAGTTCAAAAAAAGAGTGGGTTGTGGTACAAATTGATAACTGGAGTCTTGAACTGGGATCACCTATGGATTTAACCTAGATCTTAACCCCTTTCTCCAGGTTAACTAAAGTGGGCACACTACGCTACGCTATTCAGAAGGTCATCCATAAAACCCCTAGTGTAAGGGTTGAAACTGATGCAGATGAACGTAGATTGGTCCGTCATGTTCAACTTTCAAGGACATATAGGACACGGTTCCGACTTCAAACTGAAGCCTAAAAGTTCCCCCCGCCGCCGGCCGCGCGGCGCGCGCCGGCCGCGGCCCGACTCGCGACTCCGGCCTGAGTCTTTACTCAAAGTTAAGTTGGCCAGTCCGACGGTCCGACCGGTCACTCGCCCAGGGCGCCCGGCGCCGGGGACTCGACTGAGTCGGAGGGCCCGGCTTTAAGCCGGGCCGCGGCAGCCAAGTTAAGTGTGAAGGTGATGCCGATCAGTTAAGTTGGGGGACAGCACTGCACAGTAAAAGGGCTCGTACTGTTTTTAACTTAAATTTGAGTAAAGTTTTAGTACAGTGATGCGACTTTGCCTAGTTTACATCTTTCGGAGGGCTCCAAGTTTTACGCCCCCAGGCGGGACGGTCGCATTTCAACTTTTTTGAAAAACAATAAAAACGAGCATAAAACAATCGACAGAAGGGGGACGTTTAATACAGCTCAATAAATACCGGAAATCTGCATTAAACAAAGGTGATCGGGAAGCTCGCATGTGTGGAATGAATGTTGACTGAAACTGCGATTGACAATAAAGAATAGATAATGTCGATATTCTATTGGACATTTGTAGTAAGCAATAAAAAGTTCACATCCCCGCAACTTGTAGATTCCTCATTCCAGGGGAACGTGAGTAGAAGCGGCATGGTACCGAGCTCTTGTTCACGGAGCGCTTGCTGTCCCCTCCTCGTCTCGAGCTTGCTTACTATCTCGTTCTTGATCTCGCCTGTCAGGGCTGAGCTGTCCATTGTGGGTGCAGGATGGGGGCGTACAGGGACGATGAGTCTGAAAGTGGCCCTGGACAAGTTGGGGTACAAGACCTACCATATGATCGAGATCATCGAGCACAATTCCCATCATCTTGACCTGTGGATCGAACTTGCTGAGCTCCATTCCCAAGGCAAGCCTTACAAGCATGTCATCCACACCATCTTCGAGAACTACACCGCGGCTGTGGACTTTCCTGCTGCTGCGTGGTGGAAGGAGATTCTGGAGACCTTTCCGAATTCAAAGGTCATCCTCAGTACAAGAGACCCTGAAAGATGGTACAACTCTGCTAAGGAGACCATCTTTCAGGCGCTATGGCACCACAGGATCCTTGGGCTGTTTGTTCCTCTCTCGCGCAAGTTCACTGTCATGGTGCCATCCCTGTGGGACAAGGTTCTGGGAAAAGGGAGGCGGCCGACAGACTCCAAGGAGGAGACGATCAAAGCATATCTCCAGGACGCGGAAAGATTCAGAAAGTTGAATCTGCCCAAGAGGAGGAAGTTGGAGATCGCAGTCGGCAAGGAAGGTTGGAAGCCTTTGTGCGATTTCCTAGAGATTTCGCCGGGGTCATGTCCCACTGAGCCTTTCCCTCGGCTGAACGATCAGGCCGAGTTCAAGATGAGAGCTCTCCTCCCTTTGCGCACTGTTGCTGTCATGGTGCTGCTGTCTCCTGTCGGACTTGCCTGCCTTGTATGGTGCTTCTTCTTCAGGTCCAAAGGCAAGTCGGGCAAGAAGGAGTGAACTCACCAAGGTTTTTCATCTCCTAGTGCGTCTCAACGATCGAATGCATATGGGGAGCTTTATCGTTTTATGAGGAAAGAGATTTCTGTGAGAAAGGAGATGAGGTTAATTAAAGATGATCGAAAGAACTTCCAGGGTTTTCTTCCTTAACTGACGTGACCCCTTCCTAGCACATGGCATGTCCAGTCGCTCTGGGGAAAGGGATGACGTCTCCTGCAGTGCATGGGGGAGTCAATCTCGATTCTTCCACATATGGTCTGGCTCACGTATGTTCTCCAGGCCCGTGGCAAACTGCACGAGGCGGTCAAAGCCCAGCCCATAACCTGGAGGGGCACGGTGAGACGCTCCCAACCTTGGGAGGGAGGGAGAGAGAGGGGGGGGGGGAGGGGGAGAGAGAGAGAGTCTGTCTGGTGAGAGAGAGCATGAGTCCTGGTCGAGATCGTCTCACCAGCATGCGGCACCCCCCCAAATCTTCGAAGGTCGTTGTACCACTCGAGCGATGAGCCGTCGAGGCCCAGCTCCTCTATGCGCCCGAGAAGTCGGTCGATCCGCTCCTCCCTCTGGCTTCCTCCCACCATCTCTCCACATCGCGGGAAGAGAATGTCCATGGCAGCCACCGTCTTGCAGCAGCTCGTCAGTGGGAAGCGAAGGCTTGCGAGGAGGAACCTACCTTGTCATCGTCGTTGAGCCGCATGTAAAATGCCTTAATGTCCATCGGATAGTCTGCATCTCAGTCACAGAATGACATGCTGTGATTATATTCTTCACCATACACGATGACCGGCCCACCAAAATGCTCCTCACACAAGTATTTTTCGTGCTCGGTAGCAAGATCGTTCCCCCACTCGGCTGGCATTTCGAATTTTTTGCCACTCTGTCGAATCACCGTGAGCGATTCATCCTAGGAGGTTGTATGCCTTATTCACCCTCTGCAACAAGTCGATAGCATCGCCATACGCCAACCGAACGAAAGGTTTTTCTATGATGTCCCTTGATCATAGTTACATGTTCTAGTCACAACCTTGTGCAAAAAGTACCGGATCTGTCCAGTCAATGAGACGTTGGAGAATCCCTTCATGCCCTGAGCACGAAAAGTAAGCAGTCTCCTTGAATAACTCTCCTGCACCTTTTGGCATGCGTTGTCAAAAAAGTTCAGATCCTGCTCGTTCCTCTGGACATTCTTGATAAGGCTCATCGAGACTGAGGGTTGCATAACACTACCAGCATCAACTCCTTCAGCACAAACTTCAGCAGGCCCTCAGCATTCTCCATTACGTCCTACAATGACGTGAGGTAAATCAAAGGAGAGGCACGAGATTTACTTGGAGGTTGGAGAAAGCCATTTCAGGCTCGATCATCCAAAATTCGGCAAGGTGCCTGAAAGTTGGAATCCATCATGAGCGCGATTGTTCCATATATGGTTGGTTGCCTCTTTGTATGTGATTCTTCAGCCCGAAAAGTTGGTCCAAAGGTGTACACATTTCCCAGGGCACAAGCATAGGCTTCTGCCTGAGAGCAATCAGAGTGGTTGAGGCGCATGCAAACTGTGATACCTGAAGCTGACCAGATACCGTCAAGAACGTTGGCCTCTTGAAGAAATCTTGATTGTAATCCCAGGATCGATTTTCAGGGGTGTAACATGTGTCTGCCTGCATGCAGCCGCTTAGCGCCTTGTCCACTCATAACGAAGGAAATTCAGTCGACCCACCTTAGACATCAAAGTAGATACAGAGAAGAGCTCTCCTGCATTGCAACCACCAGGTCACAGACACTCCGATGAATGTCAAACCCCACCAGCTCCTTCACAATTTGATGTTGTGATCAACGGCGTGTGCTGCCATCAGGACTTGTCAACTTGGTCGTCGTTCCAACACAACTCGGCTCACCACATATTGGAACCCGTGCTCCTGAAAGTATTTATGCACAGAGAAAGCCAGAGTGCTGCAAGAGAAATTGGTTCATCACTGGCTCATCTCAAACAAATTAGCTGCCATCAACCTGCGGATCCTCGAAGCAGCTCCGTAGGTGTTGGATCGAGGTCGGAGATGTGGGATCGTACGAAGGAAGTCGAGGGGCAGCCTGGCCTGTTGCAGCCTCCTTCAGCCCGGACAGACGCACAGAGGAAGCTGCTACCTTTGCTAGTGGATAGGAGTCAGGAGAGCAGCTACCCAGCAGCTGAAGCCCTTCTGCCTGTACCTCAACACTCTGGCCGCTACCGGGGCTTTCGACGAGTTTCCCTGTCACTCTCCAGGAAGTGTGCGCGTGAGTGTTCTTGACGAGCTCTTGCCATCCTTCAGTATTTGGGTCGGCAAACACCTGAAGGCTCTTGAAGCAAGATCCGTCGTTGAGCTCCAGGAATGCGAATTTGCCCGACCCTTGCAAACGGATTGTCCTGGCCCAGCCACAAACAACAAGACGAGTGCCGATAAGGAGAGATTCACTCGCGAAAACGTCCTTGATGAGGAATCTCTGCATGAAACCTCGGGGAACTGGAGGCGAGGAACCAGAATCTCCCCCTGCTCGCACTGATCCGTCCTCACCACCCCTGAGGCGTAGACTTCCAACCTTGGCATTGTAGGGACTGGAAGGGTTCAGAAAGAGAGCATGACCAGTGGAGGTAGGAGAGACAGACGAGCAGACACGAGTGAAGGAGAGACAGACGTACAACAAGGGCAGGACAAGGAGGAAGCAAGCATGCGTCGCAGTTCCCATCGTTCCGCCCCTGGAGTGCATGCTGCGCTTTTCGGGCCTGCCTCAGGTGGCCGCCCGGGCTCCGGAGATTCGCCCCTGCCCGGCCGGGCCCGGCACGGCTCAGTTCGGAACTTGCCGCTGCCGCAGTGCCTGAGTACGGTGATTGTCTTCCGGGAATGATTTCACTTCTGAACCCCTTCTTTACTCAAAGTCTGAACAGTCTTGACAGTGTCAGGTACAAGCCTTCTCGACTCTCCTGATTGTCCTCGTTCAGTTGCTAATTGAAGCCTTTGAAGCTCTATTATTTATTTCGTAGTCGCCCCATTGATGCTGCATGACAGTCTACGAACAGAACTCCGTAGATGATCCGTACTGAAGTTACGAATCTGATCCAAGAAGTTTGCCACCCCCTCCTTGAGAGATCGCTTCCTCGTTCCCTTCCTCTCGCCTCTCTCCTGCCATTCACCTTGCATCTCATCAGGCAGGCAAGCCTCTGCTTGAATCCTCATTGCACCAGTGGTCGCAGATTTTTCTCCTTCCGAGCAAGCTGCTGCTGGATTGAAGCAAGCTTCAGTTGCTCCTGCTCTGTGTTACCTACATGATATTGTCTGGGAGAGTCTCAGACTCGCATGCTGTGATCTCCCCATGAGCCAGGACTGTCAACGTGGTTTCCTCCTCCTTGAACAGTGATTGCTCCGCATCTTCTTCTCCTCTGTACTGCTGTAACTCGTGGACGTCGTTAGGCGTCTCGTTCTGGTTGTAATACAATCCTCGGCCCTCACTGTCTTTGTACTCCTTCCAGCTGACCAGATTGCGGGCGCTTGTTGCCTTGTAAAACTCGCCCTGGCTGTGATCATGAGCTCTCATGCCCGGCAGAGGGATAGAGAAGGCGCTCGTCATGGTGACGTCATCATCCGAGACGATCTTGAGGCAATGATCAAAGCCCAAGTGTGACGTTGTCTGAAGGAGCTCTGTGTTCTGTGTAGAGAAGGGCAACGCCATGTCCGGGTCGAGCTGACGTAGAGACGACGTCTGGTCATCCTGACTTGTCCGTTGCTGAGTTTGGTTGAAAAGCGAGAAGTGGCGAAAACCAAATACCCCCAGCCCGAACGTGAGCAATGAGAGTGAGGCAGCAAAGATCATGCCATCTGTCAGCATTCTTTGAGATTTCTCTGGAGTCGTTGAAGCAGAAATTATCATGATCAGTGATGTGTCATTGAACGAGGCCATGGCTGTCCCGTTCAACGAGGCAATCGCAGTCCCGTTCGACGTAGCAAAAGCTGTTGAGGAATTGTACTCAATAGATGCATTGGGAATTGGAAGATGAGATGACGTCCGGGTAACAACACAAGATGATAAGTTTGAATCTGGAAACGAGCCTGTAGGACACGCCGTACACGAAGTCGAGCCCGCGCTGCCCTGCACATACCCTGCTGGACACTCCATACACTGAGACGACCCGGTCGTGTTCTGATAGGCGCAAAGTCAGCAAGCAGCAAGCTAGCAGGTGGCAGACGCCTTGCTTTGACCTGATACGAGCCTGCAGGACACGCCGTACACGAAGTCGAGCCCGCGCTGCCCTGCACATACCCTGCTGGACACTCCATACACTGAGACGACCCGGTCGTGTTCTGATAGGCGCAAAGTCAGCAAGCAGCAAGCTAGCAGGTGGCAGACGCCTTGCTTTGACCTGATACGAGCCTGCAGGACACGCCGTACACGAAGTCGAGCCCGCGCTGCCCTGCACATACCCTGCTGGACACTCCATACACTGAGACGACCCGGTCGTGTTCTGATAGGCGCATAGTCAGCAAGCAGCAAGCTAGCAGGTGGCAGACGCCTTGCTTTGACCTGATACGAGCCTGCAGGACACGCCGTACACGAAGTCGAGCCCGCGCTGCCCTGCACATACCCTGCTGGACACTCCATACACTGAGACGACCCGGTCGTGTTCTGATAGGCGCAAAGTCAGCAAGCAGCAAGCTAGCAGGTGGCAGACGCCTTGCTTTGACCTGATACGAGCCTGCAGGACACGCCGTACACGAAGTCGAGCCCGCGCTGCCCTGCACATACCCTGCTGGACACTCCATACACTGAGACGACCCGGTCGTGTTCTGATAGGCGCAAAGTCAGCAAGCAGCAAGCTAGCAGGTGGCAGACGCCTTGCTTTGACCTGATACGAGCCTGCAGGACACGCCGTACACGAAGTCGAGCCCGCGCTGCCCTGCACATACCCTGCTGGACACTCCATACACTGAGACGACCCGGTCGTGTTCTGATAGGCGCAAAGTCAGCAAGCAGCAAGCTAGCAGGTGGCAGACGCCTTGCTTTGACCTGATACGAGCCTGCAGGACACGCCGTACACGAAGTCGAGCCCGCGCTGCCCTGCACATACCCTGCTGGACACTCCATACACTGAGACGACCCGGTCGTGTTCTGATAGGCGCAAAGTCAGCAAGCAGCAAGCTAGCAGGTGGCAGACGCCTTGCTTTGACCTGATACGAGCCTGCAGGACACGCCGTACACGAAAGTCGAGCCCGCGCTGCCCTGCACATACCCTGCTGGACACTCCATACACTGAGACGACCCGGTCGTGTTCTGATAGGGCGCAAAGTCAGCAAGCAGCAAGCTAGCAGGTGGCAGACGCCTTGCTTTGACCTGATACGAGCCTGCAGGACACGCCCGTACACGAAGTCGAGCCCGCGCTGCCCTGCACATACCCTGCTGGACACTCCATACACTGAGACGACCCGGTCGCGTTCTGATAGGCGCCCCAAAGTTCGGTGGTTTTCAGCAAAAGGGCAGCCAAAAAGCTAAAGCAAAGGTGGCAGACGCCTTGCTTTGGGTGGCAGACCGCCCTGTGATACGAGCCTGCAAGGAACACCTGCCGGGCCACGCCGTACACGAAGTCGAGCCCGCGCTGCCCTGCACATACCCCTGCTGGACACTCCATACACTGAGACGACCCGGTCGTGTTCTGATAGGCGCAAAGTCAGCAAGCAGCAAGCTAGCAGGTGGCAGACGCCTTGCTTTGACCTGATACGAGCCTGCAGGACACGCCGTACACGAAGTCGAGCCCGCGCTGCCCTGCACATACCCTGCTGGACACTCCATACACTGAGACGACCCGGTCGTGTTCTGATAGGCGCAAAGTCAGCAAGCAGCAAGCTAGCAGGTGGCAGACGCCTTGCTTTGACCTGATACGAGCCTGCAGGACACGCCGTACACGAAGTCGAGCCCGCGCTGCCCTGCACATACCCTGCTGGACACTCCATACACTGAGACGACCCGGTCGTGTTCTGATAGGCGCAAAGTCAGCAAGCAGCAAGCTAGCAGGTGGCAGACGCCTTGCTTTGACCTGATACGAGCCTGCAGGACACGCCGTACACGAAGTCGAGCCCGCGCTGCCCTGCACATACCCTGCTGGACACTCCATACACTGAGACGACCCGGTCGTGTTCTGATAGGCGCAAAGTCAGCAAGCAGCAAGCTAGCAGGTGGCAGACGCCTTGCTTTGACCTGATACGAGCCTGCAGGACACGCCGTACACGAAGTCGAGCCCGCGCTGCCCTGCACATACCCTGCTGGACACTCCATACACTGAGACGACCCGGTCGTGTTCTGATAGGCGCATAGTCAGCAAGCAGCAAGCTAGCAGGTGGCAGACGCCTTGCTTTGACCTGATACGAGCCTGCAGGACACGCCGTACACGAAGTCGAGCCCGCGCTGCCCTGCACATACCCTGCTGGACACTCCATACACTGAGACGACCCGGTCGTGTTCTGATAGGCGCAAAGTCAGCAAGCAGCAAGCTAGCAGGTGGCAGACGCCTTGCTTTGACCTGATACGAGCCTGCAGGACACGCCGTACACGAAGTCGAGCCCGCGCTGCCCTGCACATACCCTGCTGGACACTCCATACACTGAGACGACCCGGTCGTGTTCTGATAGGCGCAAAGTCAGCAAGCAGCAAGCTAGCAGGTGGCAGACGCCTTGCTTTGACCTGATACGAGCCTGCAGGACACGCCGTACACGAAGTCGAGCCCGCGCTGCCCTGCACATACCCTGCTGGACACTCCATACACTGAGACGACCCGGTCGTGTTCTGATAGGCGCAAAGTCAGCAAGCAGCAAGCTAGCAGGTGGCAGACGCCTTGCTTTGACCTGATACGAGCCTGCAGGACACGCCGTACACGAAGTCGAGCCCGCGCTGCCCTGCACATACCCCTGCTGGACACTTCCATACACTGAGACGACCCGGTCGTGTTCTGATAGGCGAAAAGTCAGCAAGCAGCAAGCTAGCAGGTGGCAGACGCCTTGCTTTGACCTGATACGAGCCTGCAGGACACGCCGTACACGAAGTCGAGCCCGCGCTGCCCTGCACATACCCTGCTGGACACTCCATACACTGAGACGACCCGGTCGTGTTCTGATAGGCGCAAAGTCAGCAAGCAGCAAGCTAGCAGGTGGCAGACGCCTTGCTTTGACCTGATACGAGCCTGCAGGACACGCCGTACACGAAGTCGAGCCCGCGCTGCCCTGCACATACCCTGCTGGACACTCCATACACTGAGACGACCCGGTCGTGTTCTGATAGGCGCAAAGTCAGCAAGCAGCAAGCTAGCAGGTGGCAGACGCCTTGCTTTGACCTGATACGAGCCTGCAGGACACGCCGTACACGAAGTCGAGCCCGCGCTGCCCTGCACATACCCTGCTGGACACTCCATACACTGAGACGACCCGGTCGTGTTCTGATAGGCGCAAAGTCAGCAAGCAGCAAGCTAGCAGGTGGCAGACGCCTTGCTTTGACCTGATACGAGCCTGCAGGACACGCCGTACACGAAGTCGAGCCCGCGCTGCCCTGCACATACCCTGCTGGACACTCCATACACTGAGACGACCCGGTCGTGTTCTGATAGGCGCAAAGTCAGCAAGCAGCAAGCTAGCAGGTGGCAGACGCCTTGCTTTGACCTGATACGAGCCTGCAGGACACGCCGTACACGAAGTCGAGCCCGCGCTGCCCTGCACATACCCTGCTGGACACTCCATACACTGAGACGACCCGGTCGTGTTCTGATAGGCGCAAAGTCAGCAAGCAGCAAGCTAGCAGGTGGCAGACGCCTTGCTTTGACCTGATACGAGCCTGCAGGACACGCCGTACACGAAGTCGAGCCCGCGCTGCCCTGCACATACCCTGCTGGACACTCCATACACTGAGACGACCCGGTCGTGTTCTGATAGGCGCAAAGTCAGCAAGCAGCAAGCTAGCAGGTGGCAGACGCCTTGCTTTGACCTGATACGAGCCTGCAGGACACGCCGTACACGAAGTCGAGCCCGCGCTGCCCTGCACATACCCTGCTGGACACTCCATACACTGAGACGACCCGGTCGTGTTCTGATAGGCGCAAAGTCAGCAAGCAGCAAGCTAGCAGGTGGCAGACGCCTTGCTTTGACCTGATACGAGCCTGCAGGACACGCCGTACACGAAGTCGAGCCCGCGCTGCCCTGCACATACCCTGCTGGACACTCCATACACTGAGACGACCCGGTCGTGTTCTGATAGGCGCAAAGTCAGCAAGCAGCAAGCTAGCAGGTGGCAGACGCCTTGCTTTGACCTGATACGAGCCTGCAGGACACGCCGTACACGAAGTCGAGCCCGCGCTGCCCTGCACATACCCTGCTGGACACTCCATACACTGAGACGACCCGGTCGTGTTCTGATAGGCGCAAAGTCAGCAAGCAGCAAGCTAGCAGGTGGCAGACGCCTTGCTTTGACCTGATACGAGCCTGCAGGACACGCCGTACACGAAGTCGAGCCCGCGCTGCCCTGCACATACCCTGCTGGACACTCCATACACTGAGACGACCCGGTCGTGTTCTGATAGGCGCAAAGTCAGCAAGCAGCAAGCTAGCAGGTGGCAGACGCCTTGCTTTGACCTGATACGAGCCTGCAGGACACGCCGTACACGAAGTCGAGCCCGCGCTGCCCTGCACATACCCTGCTGGACACTCCATACACTGAGACGACCCGGTCGTGTTCTGATAGGCGCAAAGTCAGCAAGCAGCAAGCTAGCAGGTGGCAGACGCCTTGCTTTGACCTGATACGAGCCTGCAGGACACGCCGTACACGAAGTCGAGCCCGCGCTGCCCTGCACATACCCTGCTGGACACTCCATACACTGAGACGACCCGGTCGTGTTCTGATAGGCGCAAAGTCAGCAAGCAGCAAGCTAGCAGGTGGCAGACGCCTTGCTTTGACCTGATACGAGCCTGCAGGACACGCCGTACACGAAGTCGAGCCCGCGCTGCCCTGCACATACCCTGCTGGACACTCCATACACTGAGACGACCCGGTCGTGTTCTGATAGGCGCAAAGTCAGCAAGCAGCAAGCTAGCAGTGGCAGACGCCTTGCTTTGACCTGATACGAGCCTGCAGGACACGCCGTACACGAAGTCGAGCCCGCGCTGCCCTGCACATACCCTGCTGGACACTCCATACACTGAGACGACCCGGTCGTGTTCTGATAGGCGCAAAGTCAGCAAGCAGCAAGCTAGCAGGTGGCAGACGCCTTGCTTTGACCTGATACGAGCCTGCAGGACACGCCGTACACGAAGTCGAGCCCGCGCTGCCCTGCACATACCCTGCTGGACACTCCATACACTGAGACGACCCGGTCGTGTTCTGATAGGCGCAAAGTCAGCAAGCAGCAAGCTAGCAGGTGGCAGACGCCTTGCTTTGACCTGATACGAGCCTGCAGGACACGCCGTACACGAAGTCGAGCCCGCGCTGCCCTGCACATACCCTGCTGGACACTCCATACACTGAGACGACCCGGTCGTGTTCTGATAGGCGCAAAGTCAGCAAGCAGCAAGCTAGCAGGTGGCAGACGCCTTGCTTTGACCTGATACGAGCCTGCAGGACACGCCGTACACGAAGTCGAGCCCGCGCTGCCCTGCACATACCCTGCTGGACACTCCATACACTGAGACGACCCGGTCGTGTTCTGATAGGCGCAAAGTCAGCAAGCAGCAAGCTAGCAGGTGGCAGACGCCTTGCTTTGACCTGATACGAGCCTGCAGGACACGCCGTACACGAAGTCGAGCCCGCGCTGCCCTGCACATACCCTGCTGGACACTCCATACACTGAGACGACCCGGTCGTGTTCTGATAGGCGCAAAGTCAGCAAGCAGCAAGCTAGCAGGTGGCAGACGCCTTGCTTTGACCTGATACGAGCCTGCAGGACACGCCGTACACGAAGTCGAGCCCGCGCTGCCCTGCACATACCCTGCTGGACACTCCATACACTGAGACGACCCGGTCGTGTTCTGATAGGCGCAAAGTCAGCAAGCAGCAAGCTAGCAGGTGGCAGACGCCTTGCTTTGACCTGATACGAGCCTGCAGGACACGCCGTACACGAAGTCGAGCCCGCGCTGCCCTGCACATACCCTGCTGGACACTCCATACACTGAGACGACCCGGTCGTGTTCTGATAGGCGCAAAGTCAGCAAGCAGCAAGCTAGCAGGTGGCAGACGCCTTGCTTTGACCTGATACGAGCCTGCAGGACACGCCGTACACGAAGTCGAGCCCGCGCTGCCCTGCACATACCCTGCTGGACACTCCATACACTGAGACGACCCGGTCGTGTTCTGATAGGCGCAAAGTCAGCAAGCAGCAAGCTAGCAGGTGGCAGACGCCTTGCTTTGACCTGATACGAGCCTGCAGGACACGCCGTACACGAAGTCGAGCCCGCGCTGCCCTGCACATACCCTGCTGGACACTCCATACACTGAGACGACCCGGTCGTGTTCTGATAGGCGCAAAGTCAGCAAGCAGCAAGCTAGCAGGTGGCAGACGCCTTGCTTTGACCTGATACGAGCCTGCAGGACACGCCGTACACGAAGTCGAGCCCGCGCTGCCCTGCACATACCCTGCTGGACACTCCATACACTGAGACGACCCGGTCGTGTTCTGATAGGCGCAAAGTCAGCAAGCAGCAAGCTAGCAGGTGGCAGACGCCTTGCTTTGACCTGATACGAGCCTGCAGGACACGCCGTACACGAAGTCGAGCCCGCGCTGCCCTGCACATACCCTGCTGGACACTCCATACACTGAGACGACCCGGTCGTGTTCTGATAGGCGCAAAGTCAGCAAGCAGCAAGCTAGCAGGTGGCAGACGCCTTGCTTTGACCTGATACGAGCCTGCAGGACACGCCGTACACGAAGTCGAGCCCGCGCTGCCCTGCACATACCCTGCTGGACACTCCATACACTGAGACGACCCGGTCGTGTTCTGGTAGGCGCAAAGTCAGCAAGCAGCAAGCTAGCAGGTGGCAGACGCCTTGCTTTGACCTGATACGAGCCTGTAGGACACGCCGTACACGAAGTCGAGCCCGCGCTGCCCTGCACATACCCTGCTGGACACTCCATACACTGAGACGACCCGGTCGTGTTCTGACAGGCGCAAAGTCAGCAAGCAGCAAGCTAGCAGGTGGCAGACGCCTTGCTTTTGACCCTGATACGAGCCTGCAGGGACACGCCGTACACGAAAGTCGAGCCCCGCGCTGCCCTGCACATACCCTGCTGGACACTCCATAACACTGAGACGACCCGTCGTGTTCTGATAGGCGCAAAGTCAGCAAAGCAGCAAGCTAGCAGGTGGCAGACGCCTTGCTTTTGACACTGTATACGGAGGCACTGCAAGGATCACGCACGGTACAACAGAAGTCGGGAGCACCGCGCGTGCCACTGCACATACCCTGCTGGGACACTCCATACACTGAGACGACCCGGTCGTGTTCTGATAGGCGCAAAGTCAGCAAGCAGCAAGCTAGCAGGTGGCAGACGCCTTGCTTTGACCTGATACGAGCATGCAGGACACGCCGTACACGATGTCGAGCCCGCGCTGCCCTGCACATACCCTGCTGGACACTCCATACACTCAGACGACCCGGTCGTGTTCTGATAGGCGCAAAGTCAGCAAGCAGCAAGCTAGCAGGTGTCAGACGCATTGCTTTGACCTGATACGAGCCTGCAGGACACGCCGTACACGAAGTCGAGCCCGCGCTGCCCTGCACATACCCTGCTGGACACTCCATACACTGAGACGACCCGGTCGTGTTCTGATAGGCGCAAAGTCAGCAAGCAGCAAGCTAGCATGTGGCAGACGCCTTGCTTTGACCTGATACGAGCCTGCAGGACACGCCGTACACGAAGTCGAGCCCGCGCTGCCCTGCACATACCCTGCTGGACACTCCATACACTGAGACGACCCGGTCGTGTTCTGATAGGCGCAAAGTCAGCAAGCAGCAAGCTAGCAGGTGGCAGACGCCTTGCTTTGACCTGATACGAGCCTGCAGGACACGCCGTACACGAAGTCGAGCCCGCGCTGCCCTGCACATACCCTGCTGGACACTCCATACACTGAGACGACCCGGTCGTGTTCTGATAGGCGCAAAGTCAGCAAGCAGCAAGCTAGCAGGTGGCAGACGCCTTGCTTTGACCTGATACGAGCCTGCAGGACACGCCGTACACGAAGTCGAGCCCGCGCTGCCCTGCACATACCCTGCTGGACACTCCATACACTGAGACGACCCGGTCGTGTTCTGATAGGCGCAAAGTCAGCAAGCAGCAAGCTAGCAGGTGGCAGACGCCTTGCTTTGACCTGATACGAGCCTGCAGGACACGCCGTACACGAAGTCGAGCCCGCGCTGCCCTGCACATACCCTGCTGGACACTCCATACACTGAGACGACCCGGTCGTGTTCTGATAGGCGCAAAGTCAGCAAGCAGCAAGCTAGCAGGTGGCAGACGCCTTGCTTTGACCTGATACGAGCCTGCAGGACACGCCGTACACGAAGTCGAGCCCGCGCTGCCCTGCACATACCCTGCTGGACACTCCATACACTGAGACGACCCGGTCGTGTTCTGATAGGCGCATAGTCAGCAAGCAGCAAGCTAGCAGGTGGCAGACGCCTTGCTTTGACCTGATACGAGCCTGCAGGACACGCCGTACACGAAGTCGAGCCCGCGCTGCCCTGCACATACCCTGCTGGACACTCCATACACTGAGACGACCCGGTCGTGTTCTGATAGGCGCAAAGTCAGCAAGCAGCAAGCTAGCAGGTGGCAGACGCCTTGCTTTGACCTGATACGAGCCTGCAGGACACGCCGTACACGAAGTCGAGCCCGCGCTGCCCTGCACATACCCTGCTGGACACTCCATACACTGAGACGACCCGGTCGTGTTCTGATAGGCGCAAAGTCAGCAAGCAGCAAGCTAGCAGGTGGCAGACGCCTTGCTTTGACCTGATACGAGCCTGCAGGACACGCCGTACACGAAGTCGAGCCCGCGCTGCCCTGCACATACCCTGCTGGACACTCCATACACTGAGACGACCCGGTCGTGTTCTGATAGGCGCAAAGTCAGCAAGCAGCAAGCTAGCAGGTGGCAGACGCCTTGCTTTGACCTGATACGAGCCTGCAGGACACGCCGTACACGAAGTCGAGCCCGCGCTGCCCTGCACATACCCTGCTGGACACTCCATACACTGAGACGACCCGGTCGTGTTCTGATAGGCGCATAGTCAGCAAGCAGCAAGCTAGCAGGTGGCAGACGCCTTGCTTTGACCTGATACGAGCCTGCAGGACACGCCGTACACGAAGTCGAGCCCGCGCTGCCCTGCACATACCCTGCTGGACACTCCATACACTGAGACGACCCGGTCGTGTTCTGATAGGCGCAAAGTCAGCAAGCAGCAAGCTAGCAGGTGGCAGACGCCTTGCTTTGACCTGATACGAGCCTGCAGGACACGCCGTACACGAAGTCGAGCCCGCGCTGCCCTGCACATACCCTGCTGGACACTCCATACACTGAGACGACCCGGTCGTGTTCTGATAGGCGCAAAGTCAGCAAGCAGCAAGCTAGCAGGTGGCAGACGCCTTGCTTTGACCTGATACGAGCCTGCAGGACACGCCGTACACGAAGTCGAGCCCGCGCTGCCCTGCACATACCCTGCTGGACACTCCATACACTGAGACGACCCGGTCGTGTTCTGATAGGCGCAAAGTCAGCAAGCAGCAAGCTAGCAGGTGGCAGACGCCTTGCTTTGACCTGATACGAGCCTGCAGGACACGCCGTACACGAAGTCGAGCCCGCGCTGCCCTGCACATACCATGCTGGACACTCCATACACTGAGACGACCCGGTCGTGTTCTGATAGGCGCAAAGTCAGCAAGCAGCAAGCTAGCAGGTGGCAGACGCCTTGCTTTGACCTGATACGAGCCTGCAGGACACGCCGTACACGAAGTCGAGCCCGCGCTGCCCTGCACATACCCTGCTGGACACTCCATACACTGAGACGACCCGGTCGTGTTCTGATAGGCGCAAAGTCAGCAAGCAGCAAGCTAGCAGGTGGCAGACGCCTTGCTTTGACCTGATACGAGCCTGCAGGACACGCCGTACACGAAGTCGAGCCCGCGCTGCCCTGCACATACCCTGCTGGACACTCCATACACTGAGACGACCCGGTCGTGTTCTGATAGGCGCAAAGTCAGCAAGCAGCAAGCTAGCAGGTGGCAGACGCCTTGCTTTGACCTGATACGAGCCTGCAGGACACGCCGTACACGAAGTCGAGCCCGCGCTGCCCTGCACATACCCTGCTGGACACTCCATACACTGAGACGACCCGGTCGTGTTCTGATAGGCGCAAAGTCAGCAAGCAGCAAGCTAGCAGGTGGCAGACGCCTTGCTTTGACCTGATACGAGCCTGCAGGACACGCCGTACACGAAGTCGAGCCCGCGCTGCCCTGCACATACCTTCACAGAATAGCCTGACCATCGTGAGACGACCCGGTCGTGTTCTGATAGGCGCAAAGTCAGCAAGCAGCAAGCTAGCAGGTGGCAGACGCCTTGCTTTGACCTGATACGAGCCTGCAGGACACGCCGTACACGAAGTCGAGCCCGCGCTGCCCTGCACATACCCTGCTGGACACTCCATACACTGAGACGACCCGGTCGTGTTCTGGTAGGCGCAAAGTCAGCAAGCAGCAAGCTAGCAGGTGGCAGACGCCTTGCTTTGACCTGATACGAGCCTGTAGGACACGCCGTACACGAAGTCGAGCCCGCGCTGCCCTGCACATACCCTGCTGGACACTCCATACACTGAGACGACCCGGTCGTGTTCTGACAGGCGCAAAGTCAGCAAGCAGCAAGCTAGCAGGTGGCAGACGCCTTGCTTTGACCTGATACGAGCCTGCAGGACACGCCGTACACGAAGTCGAGCCCGCGCTGCCCTGCACATACCCTGCTGGACACTCCATACACTGAGACGACCCGGTCGTGTTCTGATAGGCGCAAAGTCAGCAAGCAGCAAGCTAGCAGGTGGCAGACGCCTTGCTTTGACCTGATACGAGCCTGCCGGACAGGACTCGCACTGGAGAGGGGCCAAGCCATTTCTGCGTGAGAAGGTCCCTGGAGAGCATCCATCGCACATATAGGTGCCGGTGGTGCCGTCGGGACAGCCTTGAAAGTCAAATAACATCTGCTTGTTCGTGAACAGAGGAAGTAGAGTCTGCGGATCGAACTGCCTGATCTCAACCGCCAGCTCTCCTCTGGTCAAAGCCGTGAGCGAGCTTGCTGCAAGAAACAAAATCGGAGAGGACAGATTGAGGCTGGGAGGGCCGATCCACGTCCAGTTGGAGGAGACCCTGCCGCTCAGCTCAAGCGCCTGCGTGACATTGAGCAGGTTCGATCGCGTCGCGATCAGGCCGGCGGTCGCCGAGTTAGTCAGCTCGAATGAGAGCGAGATGAGGCTCGTGCTCGTTGACCTGAAGGAGCCGACGACGTTGAGACTCATGTTCTCCCCAAACGTCAGCCGTCCTCCTAGATCCACGTCTCCCACGATGCTGCCGCCCGGAAAGAGAGAACCTTGTACAATGCTCACATTGCCCAGCAGCTGCCCCCCGCAGAGATTGAGGACAGCGGCTTCTCCGACCTGGACGAAGCCTCCACGGAGCGACAACACTCCTCCGCAAGCGACGCAAGACCCGACGTTGCGGAACGGAGCCTCGCTCACTAGCTCCTGGCCTGCAGCCACCGGACCGAAGGAGAAGCTGTGAGAGATCACCGTGCCGTTGCCCAGGAAGGTAGACGTGTTGGCTATCGAGATCGCCCCGAGGAACGTACACTCACCGACACACCTCAAGCTCGTGTAGGAGAATGATACATCACAGCCATGGGTTGAGTCCGCCATCGACGCCTGGACGACATTCTTCATCTCCAGACTACAAACGGAAGTGTTGGACGACAGCGAGATCCAGGATGTTCCAGGAAGGAGGTCAAGCTCAGCGTATCCTGACAACGTGAAGCTTGGACTCCCACCATACCCAGGTGAAGCAGCTACTCGCACACTGGCACTCATGGCGTTATTGACGATTGTGGCAACGACACCTGATTGCTGCATGAAGGAAGCCGTGGAGGACAAGGCGAGCGACAAGGAGCTTGACTGGATGATGATGACTCGCCCAGAGTTTTGTACGGAGCTGAAGGCGCTTGCCGTCATGACGAGCTCGCCCGCATTGGTCAGGAGGAGGCTCGACGCTTGATCCTGCAGTCTTGTCTCTGTAAGGCTTACTACGCCTTGAGCCTGATTTGAGATGATAGTCTGGCTCGCAAACGCCATGCTGAGCAACGCTACATTCCCGGCGTTGCTCAGAGTCAGCGACGAGATGCTACAGGCAGTCGACCCGTCAGATCCAAAGACCCCTCCGCTCAAGACGGATATCGAGGAAGCAGACACGCCTGCTCCCTTGAGGGATCCGGCGAAAAGATCTGTCGCCCCCATCGTCACAGTACATCCAGCTTTGACCTGGAAGAGCTGGGCAATGGTGGTGGGCCCATGGACAAAGAGCTTGATGGAGCTGCCGCATGATCCTGCAAGAAGCACGCTGTTGATCGACTGGAGATACACAGAGCCGCTGCCTTGCATCGTGTTAGAGACGAAGTTGTAACTGTTGGTCACGTTTAAGGAGCCGTCTACGCCCAGCAGCCCTGTGTTGGTTCCACCACCCGCGAATACCACCGTGCAGGGAGCGTCGATCTGAACGGTGCCTGAGTTGTTGAAGGCAGACATAAACCTCATGTAGTACTTGGTCGAGGAGCCATCGTTGGAGAAAGTGATGGTCCCCGTAACATCATTCTTCCAACTACTGTAGGCGGCAGGGATGAAATTGGAGATTTGAAGATACAGCTTGTTGCTGTTGACCAGGTTCCCTGACATGTAGACGCTTTGGCCTCCGTTGATTTGCATGCTGCCGGAGTTCTTGATATTCATGGTGAGGTAGACTGTGTCCAGGGCGCTCAAGGGCTTGAGCAAAAACGTGCTGTGCCCGGCGACAGTCAGAGTTCCTGTAGGTGCACAGGATGCGCAGCTTGAGCTTCCGATGTTGGAGCCGTAGCAGACGAGCTGCGACTGAAAGGAGGTCGTGACCTGCTGACTTGCAGCGATGTTGAGTGCTAGTGCAGTGAGCGCAATGTAGTTCCCGACCGTGATAGTCTGCACGGTGAGCGACGGCTTATCTTGCAAGCTAGAAGCTTTGACGAACCACAGCTGCAGCGGAGAAGAAGGGATTGGCGCGGAGATTGACAGAGACAGCGTGATCGATCCAACAGTCACAGACGCGTTGCTGAAGGTCACATTGCAGTTACTGGCCAGCTGGAACTGCGCGTCGTCACTGCTTCCCGGCATGTAGTCCCAGCAGTTGGGATCGAACCAGTCTCCGTTGCAGCAGCTCCAGACGGAGCACGTAGCCAGTCGTGCGCAGAGCGCAAGAAGTACACAGCAGAGGGCGCAGGGTCGCATCAGACTGTTCCCTTGAGGCTAGGGCAGAGAGAGGAGGACGCGGGAGGAGAAGGCAGGGGAGGCAAGGAAACAATCGAGAGGAGGAGGAGGAGAGGGGAGGGAGAGAGAAGGGGAGCGACAAGATGTAAAAAGACACCGAGGCAGTCAGGACCGGCTTGACCGTGGCTATGACGTTGGGTAGAAACGCAAGCGCTCTCCAGCAAAGATGAAGAGACGGAATAAAAGGATCGCGAGAAGGGAGGACAAGAGCAAGGCTTATCAGAAAGGTCCGGGGAGGCGCTAATGCCGTGACAGCATGCAGAGAGGAGTCCTGGTATCTGCTGCCATGGGCTGGGCTCGACAGCTTGCGGCTGCTGCTTGGCTGCTTGGGGGAGCGGGGGAGCATGGTTTGACCGCCCCTCCCACAACAAACTTTGCGGAGGTGGCGAGTGCCCAGTCTGACCGCCACTCGGCGTTATCGGCCCCGGGGCCCGGAGGAATATATTACAGCCTGAGGCGGAGCCGTTTTCATTGCCTTGACAACGGTTGAAACGTTTTGACTGCCGCAGGACATGACGACCTTGCCAAGCAGGAACAAGCAACGAGACCACTGACTGCTCAGGGCAGTGCAGAAGACATGTTCTTGAGGCACAAGATGGATTGCTCATTTCTGATATTGAAGTTCTGAAAGGTTGCACCATCCTCCTCCAGCACGGCAGATGTTTGACCTTCCAACGGAGGTGGACGCAAGGAAGACAAATTCTTCTCGCAAAACGCTTCCTCTCTATTTTCCTCATAGATTTCTTGAGGCGTGTGACGATTTTGCGGCGACTTCTCGCTCCAATGCTAAAGTTGCAAAAGACCTGAAGGATGGAGTAGGTGTATACAATAGAAATTCCTTTGCAGACAGTGTATCAGCTGATCACATTGCAATAAGTTCAAATTCTTTAGAGAACATCAGTAAGCGACATGCATTATTGTCTGTGGAGCACTTGGTATCTCCAAGAAAGAAGTTGGTACTGCCAGGATTGAAAACGAGAAGCACCTTAGCAACCCCACAACAAGCTCCTTTCACTGTAAGAAATTCGACAGAATCAGGGCGGCATGGTGATCTCGCTTTGTCAAATCAAATTCCACGGAGTATAGTCTATGCTTTGATCAAAGAAAACGAAAGGCTCAAGAGCGAGATTCTTGAATATACCAAAAGAGACTCCGGGAACAGAGATTCCGGCAAGGGAGACGTTGCACAGGAGTCAAGAGCCTCTATGTCACTCCCTCTTCCACAAGAACCAGCTGAAGATGAGCGCCCATCGAAAATCACTGTCGACGCCAGTGATGAAGGCAGCTCGACAGATCTTCAACAGGATGATGTTACTTCAAAGGCCAGTCAGGCCCCGCTTTCTGCAAAAATGGTTTTTGCTTCATCAATACTGGCAAACAGCTTTCGCGAGAGAATCAAGTACGGAGCGAATGAGGGAGGTCGTATTAGTGACACGATCGTAACGAATCTCCTGCTGGACAGCGCTGATAAACAGGTCGATTCTCTGTTATTATGCATGACAACTATCTGAAGTTCTGTAATCCTCCAGATCCATTTGCCGAATCCCTTGTCCAAACTTGATTCTGCTTTTCATCGCGAATTCGATAGGATACATCGAAGCTGTCAAACATATGCTTACGAAATAGATGAGGAAAGTTTGAAGGAGTCATCATTCAATGAGAAACGCGTGGCTGAAATGCTACAAGCAACAAGCATGCTGCTTGCAAAGGCAAGGACGCAAGAGACCATTATGAAACAGCGGGAGCTGGAAGCAGAGCTGGAAGATCAAAAAAGAATAGCCCGTGCTCAAGAATCAATGGGAGAGGTTGGGAGCACGGCTGTAATGGAGACTTCAGCTTTGATTTCCATGATGAACGAGGCAATTTTTGTTATGCAAGGCGTTGTGAATAAGAGGAATCAGGCAATAGAAAGCGCAAATCATACAGCGGGAGAGTTAAGTCAATTAGCAAAAGAAAACAAGACATTAAGGCAAACCATCAAGAAAATGGAGAAAAAGGATCTTGAGGCGAAACGAGTGGATGCTACTAATATGGCCAAGATTAGCGCACTACAGAGCAAATGTAATTCTCTCGAGGCTGCTCTCAACAAGTTGACTGAAGAACACAAGAACTTAGAATCAATCGTTCGGAGCTCGCAAAATGACAGTGCTGCGAAACTAGCTGAGCAGAAGGCGATGCTCGAATTGGAATTCGAGCAGAAGATGACCAAACTACGTAACAGATCCATGCAAGCAACCTCTGAGATGGTGGAAGAGAATGCAACTCTCAACAGACGCATACAAATGCTGGAGAAGGAGATCGAAAGACTGACGGACGAGAATAAGAGCTTGAAGTCCAGAACATACAACAATGATTTCGATGAAAAAGAGATTCTGGTTTTCTCACCCAGTAAATCTGCTTCAGGTAACATTCTTTGCTCGAAAATCTTGTCAACACGATTGGATGTTCCGTGATAACTTGCTTTTGCAGTTCATGGGGTTCAGGAAGATTTAAGGGTCTTCCCTGATTCTACCTAAGAGTTCTAATCATCCTCTATCCAATGAACCTGGTATCTAGAATGCAAGGATGCTTCAGCAATACCGAACCGATTGGTGACAATTTATGTACAGATGTTCTCAAGAGGAAATACCAGTGAACAATCTATCCTAGCCATTGACTACTTGATGGCTAAATCCATATTCCCACAGGCGTCCAAATACGACCTGTATGCAGAAACCGAATTCCACATAAGCACGCCACAGCCCGAAAGCTCAACCACTGAAACTCGAATACATTCTATTTCGTAATTCAACCATGCCCACAAGGCTTTCTGTATCCACACAGTGCTAACTCTTGTTTGATACCTTCTCAATCTTTGATGTACTCGATCTCCTCCGCCTTATCTAGTTGTTTTCTTTCTTCACTTCCTCCTCCTCCTCCTCCTCCTCTGCTCCTCCTCCTCCTCCTCCTCCAACTTTGTCTGATGCGGTTTCCATCCATTTCCCAACAAAGCACGCCTCGGCTCAGTAGTGTGGGTCAAAGCGAGGATTGATTATCAAAGTAAAGTTGGCTGGAAGGGTTCTGGACCACCCCTACACCAGAATAACAACATGTCTCCGGAAATCTTGGTAGGCAGCCCCAAGGGTGGTAGCAAGATGTTGGGGTAACTAGATTTCAGACTGAAACCTAAAATTTGAAATATGAGAGAAAATTCAAATTTGAATATTTCAACCTGTAGAAAAATTTCGCCAACTTTCAGGAGAACAAGCGTGCCACGTGCCCCCATCGCAGAGGCAATGCTAATGCTCGATAACGGAGTGGGCGAGAGGGGGGCGAGGGGGGGACGAGAAGGGAGGGGCAGATAGCAGGTCCATGCGGATGTGTAGTCAACTACTTGCCATTGTTTTGGCGCACAATTCATGATAATACGTCTCATGAGCTCCGTGTGAAATAGCATGGCTGTTTCGGCTGAATCATGTTGCAAATTGGTTTCGGTTCAAGAAGGATAGTTCGTCGTTATGAAGATATCGTACAGTTTTTCCTCACAAGGCTGAGCATTGCGCACAGATATTCCGATGGTTTCCATTGGTCTTGCTGCCGTAATCAGGCGAATCCCTGCCGCAGCCACCATCACGGTTTGAGCAGAGTTGCTGTTTGTTATGTCCTGTCTGATTTGGGAACGTCATTAGGGGCGCGCATCTTGGTTGAAAGGCAGACTTCCTGTTTCTTCAGTGAATGTGATCTCAAGGACCTTTGCTACTTATGAGCGCACCAAGGTAAACACTGGTTGGGCGAACACAATCTCCCTGATCCGAGTTTCAGCCCCACTTGAACATTGGTACCATCGGTCACGTCGATCATGGCAAGACAACGCTCACAGCAGCAATCACGAGAGTCATGGCCGAACAGAACAAGACAGTGAAGGCTATGGCTTTTGATGACATTGACAAGTGATGCAGCTGTGACCATGAAATCGAATGACCCGCATTCCAGGGCACCAGAGGAGAAGGCTCGTGGTATCACCATTGAAGCTGCACATGTGGAGTATGAGACCGAGAAGAGACATTACGCTCATGTCGACTGCCCTGGACACGCTGACTATGTCAAAAACATGATCACTGGAGCTGCTCAGGTCTGTAGTATTACTTTGAAATGTTTCTGGCAATGATTTTTCTGTGTCCAGATGGAAGGCGCCATTTTGGTGGTTTCAGCACCAGATGGACCCATGCCACAGGTTCTTTGATTGAGTTCAGTCTAATTAGAATTTGACAAGAGTGCAGACGAGGGAGCATATTCTTCTCGCTCGTCAAGTTGGAGTTCCTGCAATGGTTGTTTTCCTGAACAAGTGCGATGCTGTGGACGACCCGGAGTTGATAGATCTTGTCGAAATGGTTTGATTTGATCATTGCATTCGTATCTCGCTGACAGACTCTCGGTATGTAGGAAGTGAGGGAACTCCTTACCTTCTACAAGTTTCCCGGAGACGAGATCCCCATCGTCCGCGGCTCTGCCTTGCACGCCTTGAATGGAACTGAACCCTCCCTGGGCAAGGATAAGATTGTCGAGCTCATGAAGGCAGTTGATGATTACATCCCGGAACCTGCTCGCGACATGGACAAGCCATTCCTCATGCCGGTAACATCTCAGTAGATTTATGCAGACCGATTTTGAATTCGCTCGTATGCCACAATAACTTGACTTTGCCAGGTTGAGGATATTTTCAGTATTGCGGGTCGTGGTACTGTTGTGACCGGCAGAATTGAAACTGGTACAATCAAGGTTGGTGAAGACATTGAAATCATCGGTATCAAGAATCCAGTCAAAACAACATGCATCGGTAATGTCTCAATTTTTGTTTTGGCTTCTTTTCCTTTTCCTAACAGTTGCATCCAGGGGTTGAAATGTTCAAGAAAGAGCTTGGTCAGGGACAGGCTGGCGATAACTGTGGAGTTTTGCTTCGTGGTATTAAGCGTGAAGATGTCACCAGAGGGCAGGTGAAGTGTTGCTTTTGTTGCTATCCGATGCTTTTCTAAATTCCTGAAATAGGTTTTGGCCAAACCTGGAAGTGCAAAGACTGCAACGAAATTCAGTGCGGAAATCTACTGCCTGTCAAAGGAGGAAGGAGGTCGCCACACTCCCTTCTTCAAGAAGTACAAGCCCCAGTTCTTCTTTCGTACTGCAGACGTCACTGGCACCATCATTCTTCCGGATGATATCCAGATGGTTATGCCTGGCGACAATGTCAGCTGTACTGTTGAACTTATCTGCCCGATTGTCATGGAGAAGGTCTCTCAGCAATCGATTGTTGTTTCTGCGATTAACTTTCTGGATCGCAGGGTTTGCAGTTTGCTATCAGAGAAGGTGGCAAGACGGTGGGTGCCGGAGTTGTATCGGAAATTTTAGCATAAGCACAGACTTCCACATACGTCTTAGGAAGACTATGGTTCTGAAACGCGTCAGCTGAGTCGTTCCTTGAGCAATGTTTCAGAAATGAAATATACATGTCGACCAGACACAAATCCGTGAAAATTTCACTTGCGCACTCTCTTTACTGATTCAAGTTTGTGAGATTGCCGTCATCAGTTTTGCGAATGATAAAGCACCATGAAACCATCTACACATTTGAAACTTGAGAACGAGCATTTTGAAATAAAGAAAACGATTCCAAATACAGGTTCGAAAAACAGCACTCGCGGCTTTCGAGCAATGACCTGAGGCGAGCTTGGAGAACCAGAAAAAGTTTGTGGGAGGGGCGGTCAAACCATGCTCCCCCGCTCCCCCAAGCAGCCAAGCAGCAGCCGCAAGCTGTCGAGCCTAGCCCATGGCAGCAGATACCAAGACTCCTCTCTGCATGCTGTCACGGCATTAGTGACTCCCCGGACCTTTCTGATAAGCCTTGCTCTTGTCCTCCCTTCTCGCGATCCTTTCCTTCCCGCTCTTCCTCTTTGCTGGAGAGTGCTTGCGTTTCTACCCAACGTCATAGCCACGGTCAAGCCGGTCCTGACTGCCTCGGTGTCTTTTTACATCTTGTCGCTCCCCTTCTCTCTCCCTCCCCTCTCCTCCTCCCCCTCTCGATTGTTTCCTTGCCTCCCCTGCCTTCTCCTCCCGCGTCCTCCTCTCTCTGCCCTAGCCTCAAGGGAACAGTCTGATGCGACCCTGCGCCCTCTGCTGTGTACTTCTTGCGCTCTGCGCACGACTGGCTACGTGCTCCGTCTGGAGCTGCTGCAACGGAGACTGGTTCGATCCCAACTGCTGGGACTACATGCCGGGAAGCAGTGACGACGCGCAGTTCCAGCTGGCCAGTAACTGCAATGTGACCTTCAGCAACGCGTCTGTGACTGTTGGATCGATCACGCTGTCTCTGTCAATCTCCGCGCCAATCCCTTCTTCTCCGCTGCAGCTGTGGTTCGTCAAAGCTTCCAGCTTGCAAGATAAGCCGTCGCTCACCGTGCAGACTATCACAGTCGGGAACTACATTGCGCTCACTGCACTAGCGCTCAACATCGCTGCAAGTCAGCAGGTCACGACCTCCTTTCAGTCGCAGCTCGTCTGCTACGGCTCCAACATCGGAAGCTCAAGCTGCGCATCCTGTGCACCTACAGGAACTCTGACTGTCGCTGGGCACAGCACGTTTTTGCTCAAGCCCTTGAGCGCCCTGGACACAGTCTACCTCACCATGAATATCAAGAACTCCGGCAGCATGCAAATCAACGGAGGCCAAAGCGTCTACATGTCAGGGAACCTGGTCAACAGCAACAAGCTGTATCTTCAAACCTCCAATTTCATCCCTGCCGCCTACAGTAGTTGGAAGAATGATGTTACGGGGACCATCACTTTCTCCAACGATGGCTCCTCGACCAAGTACTACATGAGGTTTATGTCTGCCTTCAACAACTCAGGCACCGTTCAGATCGACGCTCCCTGCACGGTGGTATTCGCGGGTGGGGGAACCAACACAGGGCTTCTGGGCGTAGACGGCTCCTTAAACGTGACCAACAGTTACAACTTCGTCTCTAACACGATGCAAGGCAGCGGCTCTGTGTATCTCCAGTCGATCAACAGCGTGCTTCTTGCAGGATCATGCGGCAGCTCCATCAAGCTCTTTGTCCATGGGCCCACCACCATTGCCCAGCTCTTCCAGGTCAAAGCTGGATGTACTGTGACGATGGGGGCGACAGATCTTTTCGCCGGATCCCTCAAGGGAGCAGGCGTGTCTGCTTCCTCGATATCCGTCTTGAGCGGAGGGGTCTTTGGATCTGACGGGTCGACTGCCTGTAGCATCTCGTCGCTGACTCTGAGCAACGCCGGGAATGTAGCGTTGCTCAGCATGGCGTTTGCGAGCCAGACTATCATCTCAAATCAGGCTCAAGGTGTAGTAAGCCTGACAGAGACAAGACTGCAGGATCAAGCGTCGAGCCTCCTCCTGACCAATGCGGGCGAGCTCGTCATGACGGCAAGCGCCTTCAGCTCCGTACAAAACTCTGGGCGAGTCATCATCATCCAGTCAAGCTCCTTGTCGCTCGCCTTGTCCTCCACGGCTTCCTTCATGCAGCAATCAGGTGTCGTTGCCACAATCGTCAATAACGCCATGAGTGCCAGTGTGCGAGTAGCTGCTTCACCTGGGTATGGTGGGAGTCCAAGCTTCACGTTGTCAGGATACGCTGAGCTTGACCTCCTTCCTGGAACATCCTGGATCTCGCTGTCGTCCAACACTTCCGTTTGTAGTCTGGAGATGAAGAATGTCGTCCAGGCGTCGATGGCGGACTCAACCCATGGCTGTGATGTATCATTCTCCTACACGAGCTTGAGGTGTGTCGGTGAGTGTACGTTCCTCGGGGCGATCTCGATAGCCAACACGTCTACCTTCCTGGGCAACGGCACGGTGATCTCGCACAGCTTCTCCTTCGGTCCGGTGGCTGCAGGCCAGGAGCTAGTGAGCGAGGCTCCGTTCCGCAACGTCGGGTCTTGCGTCGCTTGCGGAGGAGTGTTGACGCTCCGTGGAGGCTTCGTCCAGGTCGGAGAAGCCGCTGTCCTCAATCTCTGCGGGGGGCAGCTGCTGGGCAATGTGAGCATTGTACAAGGTTCTCTCTTTCCGGGCGGCAGCATCGTGGGAGACGTGGATCTAGGAGGACGGCTGACGTTTGGGGAGAACATGAGTCTCAACGTCGTCGGCTCCTTCAGGTCAACGAGCACGAGCCTCATCTCGCTCTCATTCGAGCTGACTAACTCGGCGACCGCCGGCCTGATCGCGACGCGATCGAACCTGCTCAATGTCACGCAGGCGCTTGAGCTGAGCGGCAGGGTCTCCTCCAACTGGACGTGGATCGGCCCTGCCAGCCTCAATCTGTCCTCTCCGATTTTGTTTCTTGCAGCAAGCTCGCTCACGGCTTTGACCAGAGGAGAGCTGGCGGTTGAGATCAGGCAGTTCGATCCGCAGACTCTGCTTCCTCTGTTCACGGACAAGCAGATGTTGTTTGACTTTCAAGGCTGTCCCGACGGCACCACCGGCACCTACATGTGCGACGGATGCTCTCCAGGGACCTTCTCACGCAGAAATGGCTTCGCCCCTCTCCAGTGCGAGTCCTGTCCGGCAGGCTCGTATCAGGTCAAAACAAGGCGTCTGCCACCTGCTAGCTTGCTGCTTGCTGACTTTGTGCCTTGCAGTCCAACGCTGGTCAGGGGAGCTGCAGCCCGTGCATGCAGGGGCAGTATCAGAACACGACCGGGTCGTTTCAGTGTATGGAGTGTCCAGCAGGGTATGTGCAGGCCAGCACGGGCTCGACTTCGTGTACGGCGTGTCCTGCAGGCTCGTACCCAGATTCTGGTTCGATTCACTGTTTATCCTGTCCAGCAGGACATCATTATGTTTCACCAGGAGTTTGCCGATCAAATGTTCCGGAGAATATGGTCAATCAATCTCAAGTCATCAATAGCAATACGACTATCCTTCTCACTAATGTGTCCCACGATTTGCTAAATTTGTCTGTTACCTTGAACATGTCGAATGAGCTTGAAAGGGTCTCGCCAGTGTCTTCGCGTCCTCTCTCTCCCTCGACTTCGCCTTCACAGCAAACAGTTCATGCGTTTTCTGATGGAATGATCTTTGCTGCTACATTTTCTCTGCTTGGTTTTGGCCTCGGATTGTTTGGTCTTTGCAAACTAAGAACGTTCGGAAGATGCAGAAAAAAACGGCCCTCAGCAAGGCAGGATGACCAGACGTCACCTCTACGTCAGTTCGACCTGGACAAGGCCTTGCTCTTCTCTACACAGAACACAGAGCTCCTTCAGACAACGTCACACTTGGGCTTTGATCATTGCCTCAAGATCGTCTCGGATGATGACGTCACCATGACGAGCGCCTTCTCTATCCCCCTGCCGGGCATGAGAGCTCATGATAACAGCCAGGGCAAGTGCTACAAGGCAACAAGCGCCGGCCATCTGGTCAGCTGGAAGGAGTACAAAGACAGTGAGGGCCGAGGATTGTATTACAACCAGAACGAGACGCCTAACGACGTCCACGAGTTACAGCAGTACAGAGGAGAAGAAGATGCGGAGCAAACACTGTTCAAGGAGGAGGAAACCATGTTGACAGTCCTTGCTCATGGGGAGATCACAGCATACGAATCTGAGACAGATACCAAAGAACAATCACATTCAGATGATGAGAGCGAGGGCCATATCGACCTAGATGTCGACGAAGAAGATGAAAGACAGCAGGAGGGATCTGCTCATGATTTTGAGGGAAAATCAGAGAAGGACAATGAGGAGTTTTCCGAGGGCGAAAGCAAGAAAGAGAGCGAGTTTGACGAGGAAAATCAGAGTGAATTACGAGGAACCCTCGAAGATCACGAAAAAAACCAGGAACAATACACGATCGAACAATATCAGTTTGATGTTGTCTCGACTTCCGCAGCAAGCATACGGGAGCATGAAGACTGTGCAGCGGAGGAGAGCCGAGAGGGCCACGAGCAGACCTTCGGCTCCGATGACCTTCGAGTCAACATTTTAGACGCGAGTGAGAAGAAGGCAACGAGGAAGCGATCTCTCAAGGAGGGGGTGGCAAACTTCTTGGATCAGATTCGTAACTTCAGTAAGGATCATCTACGGAGTTCTGTCCGCAGACTGTCGAGGAGCAACAAGGGTGAGAGCGAGCAAATCAACCGCAACAGCTCGGTAAAGGGTCCAGCACCGACCAACCAACCTAGGAGGCAACTCAACGTGGCGGCCTTGGCAGGTTTGCAGGCAGGTGAGGCATTTTTGACGGGAAAGTTCGGTATCTGACAGTACGTGCAGCGCTATCTCGGGCAGCGAAGGCTTCCGGCAATGAAGACAACAAGGATGCCGAGTGGACCAGTGACGATGAAGGTTAGCAATTCGCACCAACCGTGAGTGAAGAAGTCTCTTCTCCCAGTGTGCAAGGCAAAACCAGTCCTTTATTGTCGGCTGCTGGCTGTTAAGCCCCCCCTGTCTCCCGCCTTATCCTTCGAATCAGCTGGCGGAAGTCTTCACTCTCACGGTTCATTCGTGCCGTTTGCACCTTTAGGTCTTGGCAACAAGTCACAGAAAAGTCGGAGATGCCGATGAAGAGCGTCACCTTCAGAGATCTTGCGGATGTTTGACTCAGTCGCGGCGTCTGTCCGTTCAGGGGACAACCTCTGAGAAATTCGTGAGTGTCGCTGGTGTCAAAACAAGAAGTCTCTCACCAAGGAAGGTTCCAACGGCCGCACAAAGAAAGTGCCTGTTCCTCCTCCTCTTCTGAATCCTGCTGCTTCTCGCCTCCTGCCCATCCACATGGGACCATAACCATCATGTTGGAAACGACTGAGTGTCTGCCTCTCATCCAGCAGTCTCTGCTGGAGGTTCTGGCCATCGGCCGCCAGTCGCTGAGCGAGATTGACATAGTAGCGCGAAAGCCTTCGCATGTTCTCCTGACGCTGTGAAAGCACTCGACCCCTCAAGCCGGCCAGCTTGCGACGAGCTCCCTCCTCCAACTCAGAAGCTTTTTGCTTGAGGCTGTGGATCTGAGCGGAGGTCTGGTCCTGCATACTCACTTGGGAAGGGGAAGCGGACGAAGAGTCTTGCAAGGAGGTGGAGGAGGCGTTGGCTTGTGTCAAGTTCAAGAGGAGGGACTCCTCAGCGATAGCTGTGAGTAAATGCTTCAGAGTACGAGAGTCCTCAATCACTTGCTCCTTCTTCAGCTTCACTTGATCCTCCGCTTGAGCTCTGAGAGCCCCCTTACGCGCATCCTCTCTGCTCTGGCTCGCAGCTTCTTCGCTGCAAGCTTCCCCGCAATCTTCTGGTCGGCTCCCTCGCTTCATCATCTGAGGATCTTGAAGCTTCCATGCCTCTTCCAAGGGCTCTGCTCTTTGACCTTCGGCTCCTCGTCCCCAAAGGGCTCCAAGAAAGTCCACCCAGCTTCTCCTTCCTGGCCTCTGGCTGGCGCTGCCTTCTTGTTGATCCCCAACCCCAGCCCGTAGCCGTTCGAGTAAGCGCGCGGCTTGCCGACCAGCGGGGAGACCCACTGGCGTTCCTCAGCAGGTCCTGAGGCATCTTGCGAGTGGACGGGGATGGAGTTGATCCTGTCCTCCGGGTGGGAAGCTTTCCCGCTTAAGATGTCTTCGAAGTTGGAATGAGATCCCCCGCCAGCACCTGTAGTGCCAGTAGAGCTAGTGATGCTCGTCTCTTGGTGGAGAGCCTGCTGCAGCTGCTCCTTTCCGTGCGCGATGTCTTTTGGTTTCTCCTCCTGTTTTCATCGGGGAATCAGATTGGGCATCGACAACAGCAAAAAGTGGTACAATTTTCAGACGCTCAAAGCCGGCATGCCTTTCTCCATGTCCACCTTCCTGCCTTGCGGCGAGACGATCGATCTGGGGAGAGCCCAAAGTCACGTACGCAGCGCTCGGGATCCTCTTTCACCTCGTCGTGCAGCTCTGACTTGATCGCCCGCGTGATGGAGTTCTGGTCCTCCCCCGACGGCAATTGAAGGTGAAACTTCAAGTCCAGGGTGCCGATCCTGCCACAAACATCAGCTGGACTCTTGACAACTTCACAAGGGCCACCTGCTGTCCTTCCCTACTGCTAGCAAGCGCCGTCTAGGAGAGAACCCTCCATCCTTGCGGAGAAAACTGTCGAGACGAGGTTCCTCTGGAGCGACCCCGTACACGAACTCGCGCGACCTACAGATTGGAGGAGAGATTAATTACCGAGCGTTGGCAATAAATCTTTCACGATTACCTGTCCCTCCTGATTGGTTCTTTGCGCTTCACAACATGACGAGCAGGAGAAAAGTCAAAGGATTCCAACTTCACTCTCAACGCGTCGGCAGGCTGTAGGAATGTAAGACAAGCACTGAGAAAGCCTTCATTCATCGACCTTCTTCGTGGCCTTCGCCACTGCCTTCCGCAAGATCTCGTCCAGCTGCTGCCGGGTGATGCCATTCATCGCAACTCCTTCCAGGGAGAGAGAGACATCCACATGCTTGTCAGACGCTCCTGCCTGCTGGGCCTTCACATGAGCTAGTGGTGCAGCAGAGGCTTTTACATCTGAAATCATCCCGTCAGCCTCATGCTGGTGCGAAAGAAGCATGTCCACCTGAAGGAGCCGTCCTGTGAGCTGACTTCTCTGGGGGAGAGCCCGAATGCACCTTTCCGTGCTCACTTGAAACTACCTTCTTCACATCTGCCTTGTCCTGGCTGCAAGTCGAGCAGCTTCTAGAGCACATGACTGACATCCACTGGTTGTTCGAGGCGCATTGACCTCGCCTTGCCCAGAAACTGCAGCAGCTCTCTCCCCCGCAGCTCTCCTTGTGATGATCCTTGCAGCCTCCGTCGAGAATCTCTTCGCTCCTGACGAGAATGCTCTTCTCCGAAGCAGCAGCTTTCTGCAGCTGGAAAGCATTCATCATGCCCGAGGAAGCAGCACAGCATGCAAGACCTCATCTCGGAGTCGGAGCGCTTCTTGAGCAACCCTGTGCAGCTGCGAAAAGTCCTCGTCATCTATGTCCACGTCCTTGTACGCGCTCATCTTCTGTGCCTTGTGGAGCGAGCCCCACATCTTGTTGCGGATAGTGTCCAGAGTGTGTACCTGGCTGTCCAGCTGCTTTATCCCCTCAGATACTTTCCTGGAGATGATGGAGGGATGCAGCATCTCTCTCCCACCGCCTGTTCCTTGCAACGATACTTCACCTCGGCCATGAAAGCCGCTGAATGGCAGCAGCAGCAGCGCGCAGCCGCAACAAGCAAGGGCGAGTATACTGTACAGAAAAGCTTGCTTCCCGGGCTTTGCACTCGCAAGCCACGAGGGAGAGGGAGAATCCATGGGATGCTCACTTCTACTTCTCTGCCATACCGCACTCAGTGATGCACACAATGAAACGGTTCAATGCCGTCCTCTCATTTCAATGTTCACAACCACAGCCTCCTTACAAGTTCACTGCCCGAGTTGCTCTACCCACATCCGAACTATCTTTCTTCAAAAAATCTCATTCATTCTGCACGCATCATAAGGCAACCCATAAAAGAGGAGAAAAGTCCAACTGACACACTGAAATTGGAGAGAAAGGGATTCTACATTGACCAAGCTTCAATCAATATTCGTTATCCTCATCTTCTTCATGCTTGCTTCATCTTCTCTTTAAAGCTCACACCTTTTAATAACATCCCCGTCTCAGCCTCCTTCCCCTTCAATTCTTCCATCTCCCTCCCCTCCCCCTATCTCTTCCTTCCTCCCTCGTCCTCCCTCTTCACTCTCCCCCCACTCCCCCGCTTCCTCCCGCGCTCAGCAGCCCCATGAAAATGATGGCCCAAGAGTCACTGGGCCTCATCCCCGTATGTCCCAGTGGAATGTATTGACTATTTTACCAGTATTATTGACTATAGAAATGTTGTAATCAAGATTTGCCTTGACTACCCCTACCCCTGATTTCATCTTGGACTTGGAAGTACCCGGTCCATTTACCAAAAACTATCCCATGAAAGACCGGGTCTGCGAAAGATGGGAAAGAATCCACCCCTTCTCCAAACAACATGTAATGGAGCGACCCCGTTCCGAGGTTTAGCCACAGAGGTTTAATTATGGTGAAATATTTGATAAACTTACTGTTATTATTCAAAATAAAATAAATTAAAATTTCAACAATATGTTATCGATAACGATGAGACCCTGAAGGAGAAAAATTGTGCGCTAAGGGGGTGGCCATGGCATTTCAGCAACAGCAGGAGAGGGAGTAGGAGGGCTAGGAGGAAGAGGTGGAGTTAGGAGACAGATCAGGTGACAAGAAAGATTCTAGAAGTATCTGGAATGCAGGATCATAGGAAGAATGGAGAGGGGAAAATTGGCATGAACGACGACGCAACAGTGATTAGTTGTATCGCCACATGAAATGATTTATAATGAGGAAGATGGCAGGGCAAAAGAAGCAGGCGGCACAATGCCAAACAACGCAGGATTATTCTGAACAATCGTTCACTTCGTTAGTAATGACGTCTGAATGTTTTATTCAAATGATGATTTAGAACTCAATTCGGCTTTCTCCTCCTTGGACTAACTGTCTTCGTGCTTCTTTGCAGATTATTCCTTGCCAAGAGACATGACAGAACGACTAAGGACAGCCCTGCTCTTGTCTTTTGTCTGCTTGTTTAGCGTTTCTTGCGCAAGCCCCACTTCGATGTTACACCCTGGTCTTCTCCTCCAGCCACAGTTTGACGAGGTTTTGCTTTTCCATCTGCCCACACAGATCGGAGAACACTACAACCCGTATGAAGGGAAGGCGCTTCCTAGCGAGCACTTTGTGAACAGACCGATCTACTCGCCGATCAACAGGAAGCTGCAGCAAGACATCACCAACGTGCTCGACGACGAGCCGTCATCCCTGCACTGCCATGCTGGGAACTGGATCAACAAGCATCCTGACGACATCCCCAACCTTGAGCTGGAGCCCATCGGATACTCCCGTCGCTGGTTGGGGGAAGAGAGGATGGGAGGGGGATGGTCGAGCGACATGTGCCCTCTGTCGGGGGACAGGTGAGGAGGTTCGCATGCTCTACATGATTCGCTTAGATGGTTGCAGGCACGCCCTGTGCGACAAGTTGAACAAGCTCAGCCTGCAGGAGCCCAGGTGAGAGAGCGTGCTGCTGTGAGGTCTCGAGTGCCTGAGCCGCCTCGTACAGTGAAGCGGATGAGGACGAGGACATGGTCGTGAGAAGAGATGCCGAGGGCAATGTGCATCTCATGCCTCGCAAGAAATAGAAGCTTGATCGAAGACTATCGACATTCGTCTCGAAAGATACTGAAAGCATCCTTGACACGCCGATCGACGCCCCGCCGGCATCGTCGGGTGTCACTCAAGAAAATTTTCCTACCTCCCTTCGTTGATGACTCGATCTTTAAGTCTTAATGTATTTTCATTTCAGTTCGAAAAGGCTTCTCATTGCCTCTTTGCACATCAAACATGGTCAGCCTCAGTCACGCGTGAGAGTTGGAGATGCAGTCGTCGACGCTACTCCCCACCGCGTTGAGGAATATCCTCACGATCTCCGAAACACTGTCGCAAAGCATCACAGCAGGCAGCACGTCGACGGCATTTCCCTCACCTCAGTGGCGCAGCCAACATCTCAACCGACTCCTTGAACTTCATCTCGAACACGTGAGCTGACTGCAGGCCCTGGAAGACTGAAAGTAAGCCGAGAGAATAGAGGCGACTCGTCACCCGGTCCTGTCCGACCTTGTTGAGGCCGAGGATCTCGTAGTGGGGCTGAAGGCGAGGATACCCTTCGAAGCCGTCCCAGGATGTCACCGTCAACAGCAACTCTGGGCCCATCTTCTCTTCTCCAGCTTTACATGTGAACAAGATGTCGAAACCCACGGTCAAGTTGTCATGGCATCTGGTCGAATTTGTCAGGCACAGAAGTGTCAAGACTGAGCATTGCCTGGAAAACTTCGCCGAGAGGAAAGGAGAAAAATCCTTTAGGAGCGCATCAACCTGTTCAAAATATCAACACCATCCATCAAAATGCTGAGATCAAGTGACAACCTCGGTCCACATCTTGTCAAGACATGACAGGTGTTGTCCTAACCCGTGAACTACGTTCTTCTGCACCGGGAACAAGTTAAGAATTGTTGCTCAAGGGAGGCTGAATTGACCAGCCACTGCCCAGGCGTATGGGGTGTTGCCGTTCCCTTCTCGTACTTCGTCCCACCCTTCTGAACCAGGGCACTAACATCCACCTACGTTGATTCACATCAGTTTCCAGCAAGATGAGTGAGAGATTGAGACCAAACAATCCGGAGAGACAGAAACAACAAGCGGAAGTTGCCGAAGGCATGTGATCCTGTTCGCCTGTCACATCGAGAGGGGCGCGAGCAAGAGATCTACTTGCAGTCCCACGGGAGAGGATCTTTCTTGTCGATATCGCGGAAAATTCTCAGTACGGCAGTGTGCTGCTGAGACGTTCCATCCCCGCTACGCGATTTTTCCTACAGCAGCATAATGAGACCTGAAACTTTACACGAGATATTCTGACCTTCTGTCGGATCATGCATTCAGAATAGCATCGATCAACTTGGTCGAGATCAGCGTCGACGAGAGGTTCCGGGTCAAGAAATACGGCATCTCGGACAGTCTGCACAAAAACATTCACAAACCTTCGCCAGTGAAAGATGTACCCTCACAAAAGCAGCTAACTTCAGCTGCTCGAGGGCTGCCTCGAGGGACAAGGGCATTTGAATGTTTGGAACCTGTCAACATCTCAACATTTGTAGCATTCGAAAATTTGCGATAATTACCACACTGAGAAAATCTGTGTGCTCGCTATCATTGGGTATGTCCTGGTCGACGTATCCCTTGCTCTTGGCGGTCAGCACTGTGATTCATGTCAGGATCATCAAATTCATACGGCACCGCAGCACTTACTGGGGGCAGACTCGATGTGGCTTTCCCGAACTGAGGGTACACAGTCCACGCCTGTACAAGACATCATACACTAGAACTTGACTGGGAGAGAGGAAGGGGAGGAGAGAGTCGATCGGAATGCGGACGAAAATTGTGGGGGATCGATGAACCGATTTTACCTGAGCTGCAAAAGGGACGAACTCTGCCGGAGTGAACGACTTGTGTAAGCAATTGGTCGCCCTGTTCGTTTTCACTTGTCTTCTCCTTCTCCTCAACCAGAATCTTCCTTCTTTTCGTGACTCGCTGTCATAAGAAAAAGTTCAGTCCGTTTCAGGTCAAAAGCACTCAAACAAGTTTTGACATACCTGTGTTTCATTAGCAAACTCATCTGTCAAAGCATTTTGCAAATCTTCATTAAGCAGAACCTGAATTCTTGTGAATGAAACATATTCATGTAAGAGGTGTGTGATGTATTACAAGCTCTGGAGGCAGAGGAGGCTATTGGTTGAAATAGTCAGGCCCAACAGCAGCTTATTGAAAACAACTCACCACAAGTGAGGGAACTTCATTTTCGACACTCCACGCAAGATCCTGCAACAAGATCAGGCAAACATCTTCTTATAGATCAACATTTTGCACCGTTACAACGATTGGCCTCTCCTTGCACAACTTTCGAAACTTTTCCACCGCTCTTGCCCCAACCTGAGGCAAATTTTGAATCCATCCTTTGCAAGGATCAAGTTTACAATGTTACCTGTTGTGTTCTATCGTTTTGTTTTTCCAGTGTCTCTTTCGAGACAAGAGATCGACCTGATTTGTCCACCAGTCAACCAAGACCCACTGTCTCAACAGCAAACTTTTACCAGAGCTTGTACTTCTGCTGGAAAGTCGGATGCGCTCAAGGTGTTCATCAACTTTGTTCAGTTGATCTATGTCAAACGGGCCCTGAAACCATCCGCCGTCAACTGCGAACCCTGACACAGCGAAGGCTTACCCTGTCTTTCGCTTGTGCCAGGGACCTGAAGGTTGCGATGACTTGTCTCGTGGATGTTGAGTCTGCGGGGTTTTGAATTCTATCTTCTTGCTGTCTGGCAAGTAAAACAGCTGCTGATGTTTCTTTTCCATGTAGAGAATCTGGAAACCAAGACTGGTTTATTTGCCTTTCAAGGCACACGTTTTCCTCACCTTTTGAATGAACTTGGATCGTGCATCCGAGGACTGGCTTGACTGATTTGTACTTCCACGAGATTCTTCAAGAGCATGCAGATCTCCAGATGTTTGAATTTGCGATCTGAGTGCCTTTCTCTCCAGTTCTTTCCTCTGGGTTATGACGTTCAAATCTCGCTGAAGCAACGAAATGTATTCAGTCTTGCTCGACGAACATTCATAAACTCCATGTTCGACCACCCCTGCTCTGTAAGCAAGTTTTGCTTCACTCTCAGTTGGCCAGAAGTGTCTAAACTTGGTGACAATAACTCTCAGAGCATTCTTGCGCGTCTTTATAGTCTCTTCCGAGTCTGCTCTCCATGGCATGCTTGCTCCAGATGAGCTTCTAGATTGACTTGAAGATCCACCTTGCGAATGCGAGGCATTCTGGGACGACGCGTGTGGAGCTTGAGGTGCATTCGTTGCTGCATTCGTTGCTGCATTAGGAGCATTGGCAGCTCCTTGAGCTCCGCCCGCTGATGCTGTTTGGCTCTGATTCGCTCCAGCGGCTGTGCCAACTCCTGGAACTGGAGCAGTTGCAGGAGGCATAGGGGGCACGCGCTGAAGGTTGTTTAGCTATCTATCCTTGATGGCACCCGCAGGGCATCAAATGCATGAAATCATCAAATCTGCGATCAGACAATCAACTCTAACATTCTTCAAATTCACAAGGCGATTACATTGAAGATGGGCTGAAAGCTATATACAAGGAACGTTTGATCAAAACAGGACCAACCACTCTCTCACACCAGGTTCTGACATGAACGGAAGAAAGTCAGAAAATCTTGATACAATTTCAGAGGGTTAGTATTCGAGGTTCATGGCTCGCGAATCAGGCATAGATCAGATGAGGACATGATTGAGAGGATCAGTCTTGCTCAGACATGTCATCTGCGGAGTGAGGACAAGGCAAGGGAGGAGAGAGACGGGAAGAGAACACAAGGCAAGGGAGGGGAGAGGGCAGGGAGGGGGCGGAGCGACTGGCGCCCGCTTGCATTCAACTTGAGAGCGCGCGGAGGCGACTGTGAGAGGGGAGGGGAAAGGGAGGGGTGGTATCCAAATCGGGGGGTGGGGTGATGATCACCAAGGTGTATATGGAAAAGGGTGAGTAGTTTTCTTCTAAATTGTCATAAGACCCATGGGTGGGTCATTTGCAAATCTACTGCGGTATGGGTAGGGTGGTCAGATGAAGTGGGAACTTGAACCACGAACTGAGTGACTCCGAGAGTCACTGCCGCCGGCCCGGGTCCGATCCGATCGGACGCGCGGCCCCGGCGGCCGACGGCGGGCCCGGGCCTGGCCGGGCCCGGTGACCGGACGGTGCGCCGGCGGCGCGGACGGCGATAGGAGTGCGACCGCCCAGCCGCAGAGCCACTCAAACTTCCAGTTCAAGCCTCGGTAGTACGGCGGCCCGGCCCGCCGGGACTCAGTGACTCCCGGTCCGTCACTGAGTCAGCCGGGCGGCCTGCCGGCCCGGGGGCTCCAGCTGAGGGGCCTCTGTTCGGGCTGAGTGAATTTGAGTCACCTGCCGCCGGGGGGCACCCTCGGTGATCGCCGAGTCACAGTCAGTGTGCGGAACACTGCTTGGGCACAGTATGCGGCCCCTCGTCAGGCTAACAATTGTCACGTGTGTGCATCGCAACTGGCGTCAAGCGAAGGCTGGTCCCTTTATTGTACTTTCACACGCGGCGTTACTAGATACGACACGGAGATCAGAAACGTTTGTGTTGGAGTCTTCGACGAACTCTTGAGCTTGTCAGCTCTTCACTTTGAGCACAACATGATCCAAAGTCTTCCAGCTGGAGTGTTCGACGGGCTTTTGAGCCTGACAGTTTTGTCACTTGACACGACAGCATTTGCTTCTAACTGGCAAGACGACGAGTCTTTCAGGGGCCCTCACTGCATCAAGTTACTCTTTGTAATAATTCCAACCAAAGGTGATTCCCGTTCGAGCAGCCATATGTCCCGGAACATGACCAGATTGACCTTGTTGTCACTTGAAAGTTTGACGAAGCTTTCTTTCAAGACAACATCTCGACAGTCTTTCGGACCCAGGGATTCTAGAATGTGCTATGGAGACGCCTTGCCTTTACCAGCAACATCGTCTGAAAACTCGACCGAGACTACCGCAGCGGCCCCTGCAGACTTGTGCGCCTTGAACGCAACTTGGGAGTTCTTGTCAACAACGAGCTTTCGTCAGCTTATCCAGGAGGAGAGACCTCTTCCATCACAGGTAGGCACCTCTCTTCCCCCTCCCGCAGGGGATGCGTCTCTTGTCAGGAGCTGCGAATTCGGGCATCCATGTGCGACGATACAACAAGTCTACGAACTAACTTCAGGATGGAGGAAGAGGCTGACATTCATATGGCAGAGGAGGAACGAGTTACTAGTCGACGCATATTGCTTCATCTACAATAAGATCCAGTGAGAGCCACTTTCTGCTCTTGGAACACACCATTGGAATAGCGTCAGAACTGAGACGATTATGATCCAGAACGAGTCAAAGTCTTATTGCTACCTGTGCATTGCGTGCATTTTTAATGAGAGAGAAAACGGGACTGCAAAACAAGCAAGAATCGAGCAAGAGGGTTTGACGATTCTCGTAGATCACCCTTGTCAACGCTGTACATGATGAGACCCCGTGAACGCCCTCTCCTCACGGACAAAGTCATCGCAGCTACTCGCCAGTGCGACGTCTGTTCCTATACGTGTTTCATATCTTTACAACCTCTGTTATTCTATGTGTTTCATATCTTTACAATCTCCCTAGTTTGCCTGTGACGTCTGTCGGCCGTTACTCATACCGCATCCACTTGGTCTCTCACGCAGCCGCTGTCTCTCTCGTCGCGCTCCTCTCAGTCGACCTCCTCCCTCGTCCCTTCAGCCGTCGCTCGTCACGTCCAGCTTGCTCCTCCCCGTCCTCTGCCTCGCGGCTGATCGCTCGGCGATCAGCGATGGGAGGGGGTCGAGCCGGCGCTTCTGCGTCTGCTCATGGCAGCGAGCGGTCAGGGTCTCCTCGCGCGCGCAGCCTGTCGACCTCTTGGGGCAGCGGCTGCATCGGCATCGGTACCGAGGCTCTCTCGAAGACGATCCGGTAGGCGGGATACGCGCTGGCGCTGTGCTGGAGGAGGCGTGAGGGGGTGGAGGGGCTGCCGGGAGGGGGGAGGGATGGGAGGTACCGGGATGACGAAGATGGAGGGGTCGTGGAGGGTATCGACCATGCTGTGAAAGTGCTGCCCGGGGCTGCCTGCTCGCGTGACACGTGAGAAAGAAGCCAAGACGGGTACAGGAGGTGCACAACCAGGAGGAGGAGGAGGCAGGGGCAGGGGTAGAGGAAGGGGCAGGGGTACAAGGCAGGAATACGGGCAGGGGCCGGGCGCAAGGCTGCCGTACCGGTCGGGTCGACCGGGGGCACAGCACACCAGGAGTGTCCTTGCGCGTATCGTCCCAGCACAACCTGCCACCAGCCGCATCGCTCAGCCCCCCGTCCGCGAGACGTCAGAGGGCTTGACGCACGCGCGCTAGCAGCATGGAGCAGGGCTGATTGGCTCTCGTGTAGCCGCAGTAGGACAGCGAGTACCTGCGATGGCACGAGCCTCTCACTCCCTCGGTGTTCGCGTCTCGGACTCGGTCGCCTCCTCTTGCTCACCTCGCGTCTCTCGCAAAGTAGGAGCCTGCCCCGTACACCCTCCCGTTGCTTGAGCCTGCTCGCGGGGCGTGAGAGGACGCATGGCTGCTCGCTGCCGGTGTGCCTGAGAGGGTGACCATGAAGCCCTCGCTCATGATGGCGGACTCAGCGTCCTTGTTCTCCCTGCAGCCCCTCGGGCGTCACGCAGCTCGTCTTGTCGGCCCCTCCTCGCCCTCACCTGGTCCCGTCTCGAGGCTGTACCCCGTGAAAGCCCCAGCGCTCCATGGAGGCGGCACTCCACGCCAGCCCTCGTCTCTCCACGTCGCTGCGCATGCGATCTCTCTGATGCGCCTGGTCAGTGCCGTCGCCGACAGCTCGCGGGCCCACCTGCGCTTGGTAGAGGCGGCGGAGACCGGAGTTGCGCACGCGGCTGATGCTGGCGATCCTGAATCTGCGACACGTCGTCGCTGTCAGTCGCTGGTCCGCCCTCGGCGGGCCCTGAGGCCGGGCGTACAGGTACTGGGAGACAGTGGCGTGGAAGAGGTCGGACACCATCTGGTATTCCTCGCTCTCCCCCGCGAGCTCCTCCGTCAGCTGCTCCTCGTCGCTGAGCTGCGTCAGCCGCGCTGCGGAGAGACGAGACGGGAGCCTACCTGTCCGACTTCCACAGCCTTCGCGGGTCCCCACAAGCACCCAAGCCCAGCAGAGTCACTCGCGTGCCTTACAGGCCTCTCGCGCTCTCGCGGCGTCTCTTCCTCCTCGCTCACCAGGGATGTCCGGTCACCGGCGTCTCGCCATCGTACTCAACCTCGTGAGCCCGGCCGTCGAAGGTCTGCAGGGTGCCGGAGAGAGGCATGTCCTTGGCAAAGCTGCCTTGGAAGATACGGCAGACGTGCTCGCTCTCGTCCAGACACTCGTACACTCCCTGCCAACGTCCCCACTCGTCACGCGTCCTCGAGCCCCTTCCTCCTTGCCTCCTCCCGTCACCTCGCCGTCCATCATGTCTTCCCTCCAGCTCCCGCTGTACTGCCAGCTTCGCGCTCTGTAGAGTCCTTGACCTGAGCGACGCTCGTCACGGCTGGGCGTCGCGGCCTGACGGGGAGCGGCTCCCTCACCATGGCGCTGATCGTGGACGTAGTCGCCCTCGTAGGAGGAGCCGTCGGGCCAGCGGTAGGTTCCGTGACCATGCCGCTGGCTGCCGCTGATCCCTCCTGCCGCGTCTCTCCGTCAGGTCGCGCTGCCAGCACGTGCTCACGGGGGTCACCGTGATAGCTCGACCCGTCCGGCCATATCGCTGTCCCTACGCCTTCCATCACCCCGTCGGTGAACCGTCCCGTCATCCTGCGGGGAGGTCAGCCTTGGCCTTGGAGGCAGCCTCGCCGTGTCGCTCGCTTGCTCGACGACTCACGTCAGTCCCGACGGGAAGTACATGCTCCCCTCTCCTGTGAAGGGTCGCTCCCCTTGCTCCCCCTCCCAGCATCTCCCGTCTGGCCAGATTTGCCTGCGCAGGCGGCATGAGGCATGGGGCATGAGGGGAGGAGGATGGCGTGCCTGACGCGAGCGTGGGGGAGCTTCTCGGAGAAGACGAAGGAAGGAGAGAGGAGGAGCTCGAGGTTGTCAACGTTGACTGCTGTCGTATCCACAACCAACATTCGCTGCCACAGGTGACGGCAAAGTTCCTTATGGAGGGGTTTCCGATCATATCAGTACCGGTGGTTTGAGAGTGATCATGACGGGTAGCACGATCTGTTTGTGGGATGCTCCCATCAGTTCACCACCCCCTGTTACACACTCGATTTAACCGGTACTTGCCCCTCACCCGCAAAAGCCTTCATAAATGCCCCTACCCGATTTCATGCCACATCGAAACCAAAGGTGAACCCCCACTACCTCCTCCCCTCCCCCTCCCCCTCCCCCTCCCCCTTTCCCCTGCATCTCTTCCTCATCTTGTGAGCGACCTGCCTCTTCCCCTTCCCTTCTCAGATCTCGTTGTTCCATAGCAACTTCTCCCCGTCATGAACCCGCTGACTTTCATGATGAGAGTGTACGTCAGCGAATGTTGGTTGTGGATACGACAGCAGTCAACGTTGACAACCTCGAGCTCCTCCTCTCTCCTTCCTTCGTCTTCTCCGAGAAGCTCCCCCACGCTCGCGTCAGGCACGCCATCCTCCTCCCCTCATGCCCCATGCCTCATGCCGCCTGCGCAGGCAAATCTGGCCAGACGGGAGATGCTGGGAGGGGGAGCAAGGGGAGCGACCCTTCACAGGAGAGGGGAGCATGTACTTCCCGTCGGGACTGACGTGAGTCGTCGAGCAAGCGAGCGACACGGCGAGGCTGCCTCCAAGGCCAAGGCTGACCTCCCCGCAGGATGACGGGACGGTTCACCGACGGGGTGATGGAAGGCGTAGGGACGGCGATATGGCCGGACGGGTCGAGCTATCACGGTGACCCCCATGAGCATGTGCTGGCAGCGCGACCTGACGGAGAGACGCGGCAGGAGGGATCAGCGGCAGCCAGCGGCATGGTCACGGAACCTACCGCTGGCCCGACGGCTCCTCCTACGAGGGCGACTACGTCCACGATCAGCGCCATGGTGAGGGAGCCGCTCCCCGTCAGGCCGCGACCCCCAGCCGTGACGAGCGTCGCTCAGGTCAAGGACTCTACAGAGCGCGAAGCTGGCAGTACAGCGGGAGCTGGAGGGAAGACATGATGGACGGCGAGGTGACGGGAGGAGGAAAGGAGGAAGGGGCTCGAGGACGCGTGACGAGTGGGGGTGTTGGCAGGGAGTGTACGAGTGTCTGGACGAGAGCGAGCACGTCTGCCGTATCTTCCAAGGCAGCTTTGCCAAGGACATGCCTCTCTCCGGCACCCTGCAGACCTCCGACGGCCGGGCTCTCGAGGTTGAGTACGATGGCGAGACGCCGGTGACCGGACATCCCTGGTGAGCGAGGAGGAAGAGACGCCGCGAGAGTGCGAGAGGCCTGTAAGGCACGCGAGTGACTCTGCTGGGCTTGGGTGCTTGTGGGGACCCGCGAAGGCTGTGGAAGTCGGACAGGTAGGCTCCCGTCTCGTCTCTCCGCAGCTGACGCAGCTCAGCGACGAGGAGCAGCTGACGGAGGAGCTCGCGGGGGAGAGCGAGGAATACCAGATGGTGTCCGACCTCTTCCACGCCACTGTCTCCCAGTACCTGTACGCCCGGCCTCAGGGCCCGCCGAGGGCGGACCAGCGACTGACAGCGACGACGTGTCGCAGATTCAGGATCGCCAGCATCAGCCGCGTGCGCAACTCCGGTCTCCGCCGCCTCTACCAAGCGCAGGTGGGCCCGCGAGCTGTCGGCGACGGCTCTGACCAGGCGCATCAGAGAGATCGCATGCGCAGCGACGTGGAGAGACGAGGGCTGGCGTGGAGTGCCGCCTCCATGGAGCGCTGGGGCTTTCACGGGGTACAGCCTCGAGACGGGACCAGGTGAGGGCGAGGAGGGGCCGACAAGACGAGCTGCGTGACGCCCGAGGGGCTGCAGGGAGAACAAGGACGCTGAGTCCGCCATCATGAGCGAGGGCTTCATGGTCACCCTCTCAGGCACACCGGCAGCGAGCAGCCATACGTCCTCTCACGCCCCGCGAGCAGGCTCAAGCAACGGGAGGGTGTACGGGGCAGGCTCCTACTTTGCGAGAGACGCGAGGTGAGCAAGAGGAGGCGACTGAGTCCGAGACGCGAACACCGAGGGAGTGAGAGGCTCGTGCCATCGCAGGTACTCGCTGTCCTACTGCGGCTACACGAGAGCCAATCAGCCCTGCTCCATGCTGCTAGCGCGCGTGCGTCAAGCCCTCTGACGTCTCGCGGACGGGGGGCTGAGCGATGCGGCTGGTGGCAGGTTGTGCTGGGACGATACGCGCAAGGACACTCCTGGTGTGCTGTGCCCCCGGTCGACCCGACCGGTACGGCAGCCTTGCGCCAGGCCCCTGCCCGTATTCCTGCCTTGTACCCCTGCCCCTTCCTCTACCCCTGCCCCTGCCTCCTCCTCCTCCTGGTTGTGCACCTCCTGTACCCGTCTTGGCTTCTTTCTCACGTGTCACGCGAGCAGGCAGCCCCGGGCAGCACTTTCACAGCATGGTCGATACCCTCCACGACCCCTCCATCTTCGTCATCCCGGTACCTCCCCTCCCTCCCCCCTCCCGGCAGCCCCTCCACCCCCTCACGCCTCCTCCAGCACAGCGCCAGCGCGTATCCCGCCTACCGGATCGTCTTCGAGAGAGCCTCGGTACCGATGCCGATGCAGCCGCTGCCCCGAGAGGTCGAGAGGCTGCGCGCGCGAGGAGACCCTGACCGCTCGCTGCCATGAGCAGACGCAGAAGCGCCGGCTCGACCCCCTCCCATCGCTGATCGCCGAGCGATCAGCCGCGAGGCAGAGGACGGGGAGGAGCAAGCTGGACGTGACGAGCGACGGCTGAAGGGACGAGGGAGGAGGTCGACTGAGAGGAGCGCGACGAGAGAGACAGCGGCTGCGTGAGAGACCAAGTGGATGCGGTATGAGTAACGGCCGACAGACGTCACGGGCAAACTAGGGAGATTGTAAAGATATGAAACACATAGAATAACAGAGGTTATAAAGATATGAAACACGTATAGGAACAGAGGTTGTAAAGAAATGAAACACGTATAGGAACAGACGTCGCACTGGCGAGCAGCTGCGATGACTTTGTCCGTGAGGAGAGGGCGTTCACGGGGTCTCATCATGTACAGCGTTGACAAGGGTGATCTACGAGAATCGTCAAACCCTCTCGTCTGATGCTCGTTCCTTCACACATCTTTCCTTTCTGTGTCCTTTCTTCTCTCCCTTCCTCCTTGTCAGCCCTTTCATCCTCTTGTTCTAGCTTGCCTCTTTCCCGTTTTTTCGTCACCTCGTTGTTCCAGTCCTCTTCCTATCCATCTCAAAGCACTAGTCCTCTGCCCCTCTTCTCTCTGCTCCTCCTCTCCTCTCCTCCCTACCTGATGGATCGAGCTCCTCCTTCGTTCATCATTGCAGAGCACCTCTACTACAACCACGCTGGAGCTCGGCCGTCTCTGAGCAAGAGGACATCAGGGCCAGCAGACGGTAGACATCAACACGAACCTCTCGGAGGTTTTCTGACGAGTTTTCTTCCACACCGACTTTTCTCCTGCTTGAGAACCAGGAGATTCCTTTCTTGGCTTCCTTCTCGTTCTCGCCGCCTTCCTTCTTCGTCTTTCCCTCCTTGTCATTCTTCTTCTTGTCCTCCTCCTCGTCGTCCTCCACCTGAAGGTCCTGCACCTGATCTGTGACCGCCTGTTCTTGTGATAGCTTGCTCAACAAGCCCTGCAAGAGATGTCGCCTCAGTCGAGGGACAGGATCGACTTTAGACTCACTGTGATAAGTTTCATGGCAGAGGCCACTTGCCCGACGAGACTGGAGATGAGCATCGGGACGAGAGAGAGGAGCGAGAGGGCGAGGAACGACTTGTCAAGGGAAGGTTGAGATAGAAGTCCTTGTGTGTAGGAGCAGATCACGGCTGCGATTCCCAATCTTGCCATGCTCGCCTTCAGGGACACGCGCGTCAGTGACAGGGAGAGAGCAATAGGGGAGATGAAGCAAAGAGAGAGGGAGAGAAGGAGAGAGGGCGAGGAGAGAGGGAGGGAAGAGAGGGAGGGGATGGATTGATGGAGTGAGTGAGTGAGTGAGTGAGTGAGTGAGTGAGTGAGTGAGTGAGTGAGTGAGTGAGTGAGTGAGTGAGTGAGTGAGTGAGTGAGTGAGTGAGTGAGTGAGTGAGTGAGTGAGTGAGTGAGTGAGTGAGTGAGGGAGGGAGGGAGAACGAGAGAGAGGGAGGGAGGGAGGGACTTGAGAGGGAGGGACGGAGGAGTTCAGGAGCGGAACCTCGAGCTGCTTGATGAACTCGAACCAGTCGTCTTGAGGATGGAGCAGGAGGATGATCAACAGCTCGATGGTGTAGACGGTGATACACAGGGCTGAGTTGAGATGCCCGTTGGAGGCGAAGCCAATGATGAGGCCGATGATCAGCTTGGTCCCGATGCCGAACAAGCCGAACCACCAGGCTCGGCCATGGTTGCCCTCTATGAGGACCCCGTACCTGTCCATGAACCTCTCGTGCAGTATGCTCCTCTCCTCCCTCACTTCCGCCACCTTCCACGACCCTCGCATCCTCAGCTGGTTCAGGGAGCTCGTGAAGCTCTGACCCTTGCCCAGCACGCCCTTGCCCTCCGGGTTCCTCAAGGTGACGAGGAAGGTCTGGAGGTTCTCGCGGAAGGAGACGTCCTTCCATGCTACCGTCTGCTTCTTCACTCCCTCGAACGAGATGAACACAAAGAAGGCAAAGGCGCCGAGGAGGAAGAGGAAGAGGAAGCTGCCTGCTATCTGATACTCGGCGCACCTGCTCGCCATGGCGCTGGAGGCAGCGAGTGAGAGACCCTGGAACTGGGCGACGAAGACAGTGAGCTCCCACTTAGGGAAGGGGATGGGAGTTTCTTTCATGTCCTTCCCGTCCAGCCTCTTCTTGTACTTGATCGCCTCCACGACGAGCGACCGGACAGCCACGACGACCAAGGAGACCAGGAAACACATGAGGACTGTGGAGAAGAATTCGTAGGGCGAGTTGTGTGCTACCAGGCAGTCGGCAGCACCTCGTCGGGCTGGGAGGGAGGAGTTGTGCGAGTAGAAGGCGAAGAGCTTGAAGTTGGACCAGGACAAGCCGTCTGAAAGCGCCTTCACCCCATCCGACTGATCCCTTCCTCCGATCCCACCGGCCAGCGCGACGAACTGAGTCTGGAAGATGAGGCTCATGACTGCCGCGCCCGACGCTCCTCCCCCGCCGGTGCCTGCGGAGCCGGAGGAGGCCATGGAGGAGGAGACGGCGCCTCCTACACTCGCCCCAACACTGTTGGCAACTGCCGTGGCCACGATGACGGCGACCGCAGCAGTGACAACCTTGCTGGCTGTCTGCATGCTCTGCTTGATATCCTTGAGAACAACCTGTTCGGACAGACACTGCATCTTGTCCTCCAGTGAGGATTTGGTGTAGCCATCCATGCACTCGCACATCGCGATGGAGCTGCTGAGAGCTGGAGAGCTGGAGAAGGCAGGGCATCGAGTGCAGAGAGAGTCAGTGACGTTAACGAAGGCGTCAGAGACGGAGCCAGCAGGGCAGGAGGAGCATACGAACTGTTCTACCTCCATCTTCTTGCTCGTCAGGTTCCTTAGGATACCCTCAGTGTCCGAGTAAGAGCCCTCACCGCAGGAGACGCAGGATGGGCACTTTGGGAGGAGGGACCGCCGGTCCTGAAGGCTCCCAGTCAATACTTCCCCCTCCTTGAGAGGGGGCTCGCACTGGAGGGGGTTGCTGGTCATGGAGACGTAGTGCATCTTGAGGTCTTTTAGGGTGGATCCGTCCATGCAGGTGAGACTGTTCTGGTCGAGGTAGAGGTACTTGAGGTTGGTCATGTTCTTGAAGAGAGCCGGGGGGACCATGGAGATGGAGTTGTGCTGCAGGGACATCATGAGCACGTTGTAGAGCTTGTCGAAGCACCCCTCGCCGAAGGATGCGATCTTGTTGTCCATGAGCTCGACGATTTGCAAGGAGCTGGCGGTGTCGAACAATCCCTTCTGCAAGGAGGCTATCCTGTTGCTGGACGCCCGGAACGTGAGGAGCTGCTTGGTACCGGCGAACAGGCCGTCAGGGAGCGAAGGCAGGCTGTTGTTGTAGAGGCTGAGGTACTGGAGGCTCGTCATAGAGGAGAAGACTCGTGGGTCGATCTCCACCATCCCATTCCCATCGAGTGTGAGCGTGTAGATCCAGGAAGGGAAGGACATCCCGTCGTAGCTGAGCCGAGTGATGCGGTTCTTGTCTAGAACCAGTGTCTGCACGTACTCCATGCTTGACAGGGCACTGTAGGGAACTGCCGCCAGCTCGTTGCCTGTGAGGTCAAGCCTCTCGACGTTGAAGCCCTTGAACACGTTAGCATCCAGGTTCTTGATCCCCTGTCTGGACAAGTCCAGGTAGGTGCAAGATGCGCACTCTCCGTACTGCCTGAGAGTTCCCAGCTCGTCGAGGCTGAAGGAGCAGCACTGCAGCCGGATGATCTTGACCTGCGGGATACAGAGCGAGTTGCCGACCGTTGGCTTGTACGTCCCCTCGGAGCAGGCGGAGCAAGAGAGCGGCGAGACGCCACCATACCCGATGTTGCACTGGCACTTGTCCAGCGACATGCTGCCGTTGGGGGAAGTGGAGAAAGGCGGGCACGAGGGGCATGATGAGGTCACGTTACCGGCGATGTTGGAGAACATCCCACTGGGACATGCAGGGCAGCCGTAGAGCGTCGTTGAAGCTGCAGTAGCATTCTTGAAGTAGGTTCCTTCTCTGCACGACAAGCAGGACGGGCAGGTGGGATACTGCTGGGCCGAGTTGAACTGTAAGACATTCAGCGACACTGCAGGCACGCAGTTCATGGGGTTGCCGTTGAGGGAAACAAGGTTGAGTTTCAAGCTGTTCTCGAATGCAAGGCCGTCAATGCAGGAAAACTTGTTGTTGTTGATGTAGATCTGAATGAGGGAGGACAAGGACTTGAAAGTCCTTGCTGACACGCTCGTCAACTGATTGTACTGGAGGCTCAAGACAGTCAGCTGCTTGAGCGAATCGAAGATCCCGTCAGGAAGGGCCGATATCTGGTTGCTGTCGAGGTAGAGGGCTTGCAGGCTGGTGAGGTCATCGAACAAGCCGGCAGGAAGTGACGTGATCGAGTTGTAGTTGAGGTACAGGGTAAGCAGCGACGTCATCCCAGAGAACGCTAATCTATCAACAGATACGATGTTGTGCTCCGACAGACTGATCATAGTGCACTGCCCCGTAAGGTTTCCTTTCCTCGAGAGAGTTCCGTTGGAATCCAAAGTGAACGTGGCACAGCTCTGCTCGATGACAGTCTGGGCGCAGCATGGAAAGGCGATAATGACAAGAAGGAAACACTTGAGTTGCGTGGCTGAGCTGTGTCTTTGATGAAGAAGCATTCTATTGCAAGATTCACTTTTAGTTCTTCTCGACGCCCTGACATCGGTGTTAGGTCGAATAAACAGAACTGAGCTACCAAATATCAATCAGTCAATTTCCTTCTTAGCCCCTTTCTCTCTCGCTGATTGCTGATGTTCTCCATATTCATTAAGGACACATCGCACTATACCCTGATCTTTCATCTCTTTCTTTCTTCTTCTCCACGTCATCCTCGTCCTCCTCGACCTCTTCAAGCTCCTAAAGCTCTGCGTCCTTCTCATGGTTCTCATCCACTTCCCCTCCTTCTTGCCCTTATGCTTTTCCGTGTCCTCAGCATTCGCCATTTCTCTTCCTTCCTCGCAATACTCGTCCTCCTCACCTCCTCGTCCTCATCCTCCTACTCGTCTTCCTCGTCCTGCTTTGCCCTCCCCCCAGATGTACCTCGTCGTTACTTTACTCCTCTCGTCAGCAAAACATTCTTGTAAACTCCAAAAGATGTCTTTTGACAACATTTGATTATTTCTTTTTAAAAGACCCCCCCAAGCCTAGTAATAAATCCACCCACCCCCTACTCTGGTCATTGATCACATGTGTTTTTAGCCCTTCGTTGCCCCACCCCCTCAGGGACAATTTCCCATTCCCACTCATCTCACTACCCCCAGTAGATACTGAAATGACCCCCTTTTTCCGCAGGGTTATCCCCACTTCTAGTACCCACCACCCTCCATTCCTCACTCGGTTTGCTCCAGCGCTCCAACTCCTTCCAGTCAAAAGAACGAGCCCAAAAAACGATATGTAACGGATATAACGGTCAATACGCAACGGAGAAGTAACGTCGTAATAACATCTAGGCGGCTGTTCACGAAGAGGCAGCAGTTCCAGCGGCAAGCATGGATCGCAGGGCAGCAGGAGCGAGGAAGTAAAGAGATTGGGATCCATGGATGACCTTGGGAGGATAGAGGCAATTTTTTCTCAGTGAAGGGAGAGAAGAATGAAGTGAGACTAAGAAGGTGGCTGGTTGAGGTAGATGTGTAGGATATCTGGGGGAGATGCAGCATAGGATGCGGTGCTCACGTTAGGAACGAATTGAGAATGGTTATGTTGCCTTATCAAGGAGCAACAGAGGATCACCTCGGTTAACCTTGGATAGCCTGATGGATAAGTCCATTCTTAAATGTGTAAAATCTGGACAGCTGAATTGAGTTCGCGAAGTTCGTAGAAGCGGTGTACGTTGTTTCAATTCTCTTGGTCAATATATGTATGATTCATCATAGGGTGTGGAAGAATTCCTTTCCGTATCTTATGAACATGTGGTGAAGTTACAAGAAAGTGTTATGATCCATGGTAGCTGTGACATACTGCTTATTCGAAATGTGTTGCCTTCAACACTTGTGTAGCTGGTTTATGCATCTGACCATTTGTGATCAGATGCGCACCATTCTCTACGGCAAGAAGGCAGCAAACCTCTACACTCAGGCGTTTGTCCAGAACACCCAGGCTCGTGCTCTCTACCAGGAGTCCGAGGACACCTACTACCGCGCCAACGACGCCGCCTCCTACGATGACTGGCGCCGCGCCCGCCACCAGTGGGACTACTTCTACAACCGCCACTAAGCAGTATGTTGTGTGTAGTTCCACAGAAAACCTTTGAGGACATGGTGTTTGAATGAAAGTAGGTTCTCTTCACATGCTTAGTCTTTATTCAATTACAAGTTCTCAATCTCATCAAGTATTTGATCCATCAGACCTTCATCATGGTGATCCAACTGCGAAACAAGAGGCCCATCTTGCTCTTCATTCGTGCTCAGTTGAGGGTTGGGTGGATTCAAATCGAACTCTGTCAAGTTCAACTTCCGCCCTGCATATTCCTCAAGTTAAATGCAATTCAGAGACATTGAAGAGATGCCCACCTCGTGAGTTTTGACGTCTAGAGGGAGCCGCTTCCAGAGTCGGAACAAAGCTTTCCCTGTCACAACGTCAATATTTTGAGTCAGCACTGCATGAAAATTCTTACGAATCAGGTTGTGGCATCGGGTTAGCCGGAGGTGACTCTGTTGTCCCACAAGTTTGAGTCAACGCCCTGTACATGTAAGAACAAAACATACTATTCTCAGACTTGTCTGACTCTGGTGAGGCCTGTGATTGGCCTGGCATTCCTTGTGAGCATGGACCAGCAACATCCATTGACATAGCACCCAATCGCTTTCCACATGGTGTTCCTTTGCGCTCCAGTTCGTCTGCTTTGTACCCTGAAGATAAAATCAACTTGCCTTCACTTTAGGGCATTGTTTACACACCAACAGCTGGGAGGCCCAAATGCATACAAACTGTGGTGCAACGATGTCGAGTCAAAAAAGCGTTTAGCCCTGCCATGTCAAGGAATCAAAATGAAGATGAGATAAACAGATATCACCCGCTTGTCCAAGATTTCCTCTTCCAAATCCCTTCCCAGATTGCGTGTGAATCTGTTGATCACCGTTGTCATTCAGAGCATATACCGAGATGGTTTTTGAGGGGGTGGCTGGAAACCTGAGGGTCTGTGTACAAATCTTCCACTCCCTGGTCAAGCTATCAGCGATCTATCGTACAACATGTTTAGGCAATTGTGCCTGAATATCGCAGACAAGAAGCGAATGGTTGCTTGCTTCCCACGTAAAGTGGCTGCGAAACGCAATGAAGCAGGGAATCTTAAAAAATGGCATCAACCTGAAAGCATTGGGTGTTGCTCTGTCACAGTCGCCAACTGTTCCACCCACGTTGTTGTTATGCTTTTGAAATACTCCCTGCATGCACATGAGGAATTTTTCGGAGCAGAGCCTCAAGATTCAACTCTTACTTCAACAAACTCTTCCACCCCAATCAGCGGCCGACCAGGTCGATCAACCAATTCAAACACGTAGGCTTTGACGAAGTCTTGGAACACCGAAGTTCAATGAGCTCAAAATCGATTGCACTTGCTGTTGCACATACCTATACTTTTTGGCACATCGCATGCATTGAACTCAATTGCCCACATTTTGGCACACATTTGTGCCTATCATGAGGCAGATGTGAACCGCAAGTGGCACGAATAAGCGCTCATCACAAGAACCTGAACATCTCTGTAGTAAGTATTCTTGTCTTCATCTGGGTCCTTAGAGATCTGGGATAAAGAAATCATTCATTCCTGAAATGCTGCGAGAGTTTTGTGGATTCACCTTGGCTACCACGTTCCTCCTTGTACCATCCTTACTCACGATCTGCATTCTATAGCATTCACTGCCCGAAAACCTCAATCCGTTATTATTTCACAAGAGATGGCTCCTACCGAAGAGCTCCTTCTGCAAAAGGAAGATCATCGATGACGCAGTTCTCCACCGACTTGACCCATTCACCTGTTTCAAGGCAAAAATCACCTTGAACACAGCAAGGTGTTTCGAACAGTGGCAATCGTTCACACCTTGACAATATCGAAATTCTGGAGGTCCTCCTGATCGAGGAACAAACTCATGCCTGAGAAAGTGTCACATCCACCAAATCCGACTCGCCAGGTGCAGAGAGGGGGCAAACAATGTTTCAGTGGGGATTTGACTCCGGGAGGGAGGAAACACTGCACAGAGAGCAAGAAGCATCTAGGTCTCACTTCAAGGCTCTTTCAACTTGTCCTTGAAGCATGCTGCCGTGTCTCTTCTTCCCCTACCAGGCACCTTGCGTTCCTTCTATGCTCGCCATCGCTTCCGATTCCCGCCACTTTAAAGTTGGAGGGCAGTGCGCAGCTCGAAATGAACCGGGTGGTTGAGTAAACGACTTGTGAGCACTAATAAAATGAAAGACTTCCGCATGCTCGGCCGCGTGACTGCGGCACTGACGCCGGTCAGTGCCCGGCCGGCCCGCGGTGCAGCCCGGGGCCAGTGACGGTCGGACGGTCGGAATGGGTGGCTCGGACCGCCCGCCGCCGTGGCTGCTGTGTACTAGCTATCAACTGCCGCCGGCTCCGCGGCGGTGGCCCGGTGCCGCCCGGCGGCGGGGATGTCGGCATAACTTGGTAATCACTGCCGCAAGCTGAGTCGGCGCTGGACCCGCCGGGCCCCAGGCGGCGGTGACTGGCCTGAGGGCCTGAACGGTGCGCGGCGGGCCGGACGGCCGGGCCGCGGCGGCCGCCCGGCCCCGGACCCGCCGCCGGTTACTTTAGTTACTAATCGTTACGGGCGGTCATTCGGTTTTTCCGTTATTATGACAGTTACAGGGCTGGTAGGAGCTCATAGATCTTGAAACCATAGGAATGGTTACATTGAAAAAGGTAGGCAAGTTTGGGTAACAATTCAAATATTTCCCCAATTTTATTTATTCAACTTCGAAAGTATACCACAATCAACATTCAAAATATGACAAAAATTTGAACAATTGTAGCTACATGGTACCGTCCAGCGGAAAACTTGGTATCGGCGGGAAAGTGCGCGAAGAAATCATGGAAGCTGAAGAGGCCGGTGAGGAAGCATGGTGACCTGGCGATGCTGAACCCTTGCGAAGAGACATGATTTTCAGTAGCAAACTGTCTTGCATCTGAATGTGTCTTATTCCTTGCAAGGCTCTTCTTGATTGTTGCCCTTGTGCTGGTGTGTGGTGGTCTCCGGTGAAAATATTTGCATTGCGCCCTCGCTGACTTTTGAAGGAAAGAGAGTTGTTTATCTGTTTGTTTTGTTGTGCTTGTTTTGAATTTACTTCTGGTCTTGCTTCACCAATGCTTACGTGGAGGATATGGAAACAGAGCAATGACATTACCGTGCTTCACAGCAGGTCAGGACTCGGTGATATGCTTAGAAGCCCAAAGATCTTCCAACTCAAGTATAATCGAAGGGCTTGCCAGACTCTGGAAGGTGAGCATTCATTCCCCTCTTTTACTAACCTACCCTCGCTACAATTTATCTTCGTTTTCCTCTTGAATGATTCGTTCTGGTGACAACTTTGTCGCAGAGGGAAGAATTCATAGATTTATATCTCCAAGTTGGCGGCGCCTGCTCTGATAACCCCGAAACGAAGCTGATAGGAGCTCACAAGATTGTAGTGTCGATGATAAGTGAAAAGCTGAAACGGATTATGACAGAAGAACATGAAAGAAGGCGCAGAGACAGAGAAGACGCAATGGCAGCCATGCGTGCACAAAAACGAGAACATGATGAAGAACGACAGGAGAGAACTGACAGACTAACTTCAGACAGCCAAGGATTACGCAGAAAGCGCAACCATAAGCAGAATGGCATGGGTGCAGACTTTTCTCATTCAGACAGAAGTACGGATGCTGGTTCTACGCTGAGCATGCAACTGGATTCTAACTCCGCTGGCAAACTCCAGTCGGACAAATTTGACGACGGAAAGGCTCATAATGGTGCGAGCAATCATTTTGGCAAAGATGAACAACGGGGCAACGTTCAAAGAAAGGATGAATCTCGAAATGGGAAACATGCACAGGGTTCTGACTTTCATGCTGCCAATTCTGCCGATATTTTGGATGGGAGTGATTATCAAATGTATTCGTTTGGAATGCCGTATGGGCCTGGAATAAACTGTATGGCAATTCGTATCAGAGAAAATCAGCATACTATCGCTTTTGATGATCGAAACACCAACATCAAATATTCATTAATGGAATTAGCAACCAACATGAGCAATATGGGCTACCTTGAATTTTACGAATGGTTTCCTCAGCATGATTTGGATAGAGCCGGCATCACCGGAATCAACACTTCTCTAGCGAACCAATTGCTAGGCGAAAACCCAAAGAGATACTTCAGAAGCCCTCGTTTGCGAAGAGTTCTCCGATGCAGCTCCGAGGGGGAGCAACCTGACATGGGTAACGGAGAGATATGGAATGTGGGAGATCTCATATACGAAGTGAAAACTTTTCATAACGGGTTGCTGACGCTGCCAGGCTCTGCAAACTTTGAATACTGCGAAATAGAAAACGAAGAGCAAGAAATTGTGAATGCTTGCCGTTTGCATGCGGAATGCGCATCATCTTCCACCAGGGTTGCAGTTGACGACGATGTGATCATTGTGCCTGAAGACGACATGGAGCCTGTATTTCTTCGGGTTGATCGTATTCTAGCAAAAAACGGAGTTCCGATTTCAGATCGTACAGCTGCAGATGAAGAACAGATTGGAATGTGTAGACCTTTCTGCTCTCCCCAAATGCCTGACGTCCCGGGAAGCAAGACTGCTGAGTTTTACATCTCTGGTCATCAATTTTATGTGGTAGATGGCATGAGCGTTCCTGGTCCAAGTAATTCAGCACAGGAAAAAGTATATTTCCGACTGAGTGATGAGAGGAAAACTTTTCCCTTCACAGATCTCGTGAACCATATAGTGCTCAGTCAAGAAACTGATCCCCAGAACAAGACCTATTCTTTGACAAAACTAGACCAGACGATTGTGTATCGAAAGATTGTTGAACGACAAGATCTTTTGTCTTCCAGAAAGATGATCTGCAAGTCATGCAAGCAGGTTTTCCAGGAAAAACATATTTTTTCTAAGCACATCGCTCGATGCCAACGAGGGAAGAATATTGGGAGTGAAAAGCTTTTAGACGGTTTCAATCATTTGGGTGGCAATCAGGATAGCAACAAGCGCAACGACAAGCCACTCTCAGATGCGAGAAAGAGTGCCAGTGAAAGGAAGCAAAATGATCATCACCAGACATCGACTAACGAAGGTTTCCATGACATGGCATGGATAGCTCAAGCATTTGAAGCAAGGTATGGTACTGGAGATAGCATGGACACCGGCGCTTGTGATGCCTCGTCGCCCGTTCTAAGTCACCAAGGGTCTTATCATGTCGACGATCTTCACTTGGGACTCTCGCCTCCGCGCCCTCAGAATGTTTCAAGAGTGGCCGATCCTGGAACCAATACAGGTGATCACACAGACAGAAACAGGCATGCTGAGAACGACGAACAATCTCTATCCATCAGTAATGTCGATCTGGGAGTAGATGCCAGTATTGAGGTCTGTGGGCCCATTGTCCTGAACTTCCCACAGGTACGTCGGGTGTTGTGGTTTAGCTGCTTTTGCCTGAGCTTGTTGACAGATTCACCCAAAAGCTATGTATTACATACTTGAATACCATTACTATGGTCAGACTACGTTACCAAATTTAGAAGTTCTACTTCTATTCGCAAATGCTGTGAAGGAACTGGAAATTGATGAGCTTATCAACACAGTGAAGGACAAAATCTCTCGGTCTGTGAATGCAGAGACTTGTGTACCGATAATGCAGAGGAGTCCTCCAGCGGTATGCCATCTTGATGGCTTTGCATTCTTAGAGAGTCTTATTTCTGCCTGCCAGTGGACGGAGCCTTTCCATGTCGCATGGAGATTCGCACTTTCCAATTTCGAAGAAGTGGCGAAGTCAAGCACATTTTTACATCTTGATGCACATGTCTCTTTTCTATCCTTGTTATCTCGCTCTCTGTCCCCCTTTCCCCTCTCGCTTGGCCCCCCTGCCCTTCCCCCTCCATCCTCCCTTCCCTTTGCTTTCCTCTCTCTCGCACTCTAATATGGATCGCAGAGGCTAGAGGAGCTGCTAAAACAGGATCAGCTCAACGTGAACTCGGAGTGGGACTTGTATCAACATCTTCTACGATGGATGTGCTCAGGCGATGCTGAGGACATCTCACATGCAGAGGTTGTAGAGGGTTTCTTTGCCAACAATGGAGTGGCAAGGAGGGGACACTCGTTGCTCTCTCTCGTTCGCTGGCCGCTCCTGGGATCGGAGAAACTCACCAGATTTGTATGGAGAGACAAGCGGCTCATCGGAAACTTCTGGTCAGAGGTAACGTCAATGAGATAGCGCATGCCTGTCAGGTGATTCTTGTCTTGATCCTCACAGGCACAACCGTACGTGGAAGAGGCGATGGCTCTGCTTCTTGCTGGGGCCCAACGTGACGAGATAGTGGCGGCTCACCATGCAGGCGAGAAAAGCTGTGAGCTGCACCTCTCTGAGATCCACTGGACGCCGAGGATCGGACAGAACTATGCTGAAGTCATGGAAGAAATCTCGTCTGGGATGGTCGAAGCTCTCTCATGACAAGGTGGCCTCCTGCCCTCAGCCGCCACATGGTCATCAAGGGAGATGACAAATGTTGAATATATATGTTTAGACATGTTGATAGTTGGTTGTAGTCTTCAAGGGATATTAACATTCAAAATGAACTGTTCTATCATTCTACATCCCCGCATTCCGTATTCTTGCGCTCTTGCAGTTGATGTCGGTGTGTGGCGGCTCCTCCTCTCCGTCAGTTGTCGTCCACCATCCTAAGAAGGTTCTCATCGGACAGGCTGTCGGTGACTCCATCCGTCAGGGCATCCTTGGGGCCCTCCTTGGACAGCAAGATGCGCGTGATGAGGTGAAGGAGTAGTCCAATAGGCCCGAAGAGCATCGTCGCTATCAGGCTCAAGGTGGCAGGCACTCGGTTCCTCAGCGCATCGAAGAAGATCCAGCGTCCGACGAAGAGGTCGAAGCAGATGTGATGAGACCAGCTGGAAGAAACAACAGCTTGATGTGAGAACAGAGCTGCAAGCCCAGACAAGGATGAAAAACTGGAGGCCGCTACTGAAATCTCCGGCTTGGTGAAGGACGTGATGAGGTTAAACACATACAATGCGATGAAAGGCAGGAAGATCGCCATGGAGCTCATCACAGACTGAGCTTTCCTGCTCTTGGGGAACAAGATCATCAGCGACCAGAGAGGAACAGCAGCCAGGTTGTTGGCCACGAACAGAGACTCGGCACCGACCATCCGAACACGTACATCATCCCCTGCCCTCGTCGGATGCCTCGGCTTTTGGTGGAAGGGGCGCGGGGTGAGGAGACGTAGAGGATTCGAGGTATGACGGAGACCAACCGGACCAGCAGGAGGAGGGCGGATGCTCAAGACCTCAACCTCGTGAGGCAGCAATAGAGCCGCGAACGCCACCATCGCCACCCGTGCCATGCCTGCGCCGTTACACAAATTAGCCTGTGCCCAAGTCACGACTGAAACGACGGACGGTCGGACCGGCCACCCCAGGCCGGCCCGGCGGCCCGGCCCGGGCTGCCCGGCGCGGCCTTATCATCGGATCCGACGGACTCCGGACTAAGTTGACTCTGTGAAGTTAAGTCCGACTCGGCGGCAACTTACCCGCCGCACCGGCGCCCGGGTGACACCGGCGCCATCCGGCCCGTACGCTACTACGGTACTTGAAGCCTTGACCGACGGCGTGACTGAGTATTTACCTTTGAGTAAAGGAGTATTTACCCACCGAGTTGTGACATCCGGCCTCGGAGGCTCCTTCAAGTATGGCCGCCCCTGTGGCCGCCCGGCCCGGGCCACCGCTAGCACTGCGGCCGGGCTGCTGCATCTACAAATGGCACTTCAGTAGTAAAAGCTTTAAAAAAGGATCTTTTACACAAGAGGTCAAAAGTTAGATGAGGTGAAGGTCCAAACGCTGTGATATCAAAACGTATCAGATCTGCTGAAAATAAGAATAATACTTATTGGTACGTAACCCCACCCCACCTCCAACCCCTTGTCAACCATGCTCGACACCTTGAGCTCTCGTAGACTAGCGATAGAGATAAACCTTCTACCCTTACCCCTACTGCACAACATTCCTCAGGCTCTACCCCACCCGTAGACTGCCCGTGTTTCAGTCATTCTACCCCCACCTTCTCGTGAGACCACAGCGGAACCCCACCCCGAGCCTCCACCCTGTGCTCGTGGTCACATGAGATAGAACTTTTACGATACTACTTTCTAATTTTAAATTTGTTCTCAATAATTCTTTTCTGAAAATTCAATATTTATACAACAAATTAGAAAATGTAATGGAACTTTTGAGTAATCGCTGGAACTTTTCGATTACTACTACCCGGAAAAATTGATTTTACCAGGCAGGCACTGCGAAATGCAGGGCGCGTAGCCTAGTAGGATTGGAGGAAGGGTGTCCCGAAGCCGCAACAATGCAGGAAGGATTCGGCCGAGGAAGATAAAGTGAGTATCAGTATGAGAAGGATGGAAAACAAGTTGAGATGGAAGTGAGGGCAAATGTGTTGAAGGAAGGCCATACGTATGTTAGAACCTGCGCAGGCCCCCGTTTCGTGCATCACGGATAGCAGCAATTATAAGGTAGGGAGACATCAGTACCATGAGTTGATGAGCAGAACACTTTAAACATGGCCGGAGAAGATGCATGACCTCCTCCATGATTCCTCGAGCAGGGCATTCACCTTCTTCGCAACTGCTCAAGTTTTGAAGGAGTAAAAGAGCTGATTGCTTTTGTAGCAGGACATGCGAGAGGAGACTGAGCTGCACAGGAACCGCGAAATGAAGTTCAGAGAGTGAAGGAGAGTCTTGTCTCCATGTCTGTGCTCGTTTGATACAGGAGATGGGCGGGGAGTGCCGGTGAGCAGACAAGCCAACGGAAACATGGAGACAGCTTGTAAGGGTGAAGGGCAAGTGGCAACGCCATCCAAAGAGACCTCAAGTGCTTTCTTGAACCTGGATAAGATTATGTTCTTTGGTGGGTTCCACGATAGAGAGATGGAGCAGCAGTTGCGGAACGACCTTGACGACGACGCCCAGACTGAAAGTGCTGCACTGCAATTGGCGTCCCTTGTTGCGGCTGACCTTCATGCCAGGCCATGTGCGTCTGTGGGGTGTTGTCATCATGAGCATCGACTGCTTTTCCATGGTGTACCTGTTTGCTGTCTCCTGCGTTCAGACGTACCTCGCGCAAGACTGTAAGAGCGACTGGAGTTCACGGATGGAGGTGGTGTCGTGACAGTGCTCGATATGCATGACTCAGTATGTCGAGCAGGTCTATCTTAACGGGGCTCAGAGTGTCATGTCAGCTGCCAGTCTTGTCTTTCTCACTTACGACAACATTCCGGTGAGATAGAGCTCAGATGCCAAAGAGCTTAGCGGGATTGACATGCACTGATATGCTCTGTACAGACAAGGACGAGGTTCCGAGGTGTTCGGTGGCTTCTGAGAATGAGGAACGTTGTGCTCATCTTCTGTGCTCTTCAAGAACAGGCAACATAAACGTGTTGGCTGCGGTTTGAAAGATCTCACCGTTGGACAGCTTTCTCGCGGGAAAGTGGAATGGGCCTCGGGGCGCTACTTGCACATCCACACCCTCGTTCAGGTGCCGTTGCTCCAGGGAGCTAGTAGCAGGGGATGAAGAGGTTGTAGGTGTTGTGCGGTCATATCATATGGAGGTCGCAACTGGAACACCATGCATGGATCTTGTCCTTGAACTGGATGAAACCTCTGCTCCGAGCCATGTTTCACCTAGTGGTGCGGATGTTTGTCTGATCGACGCTGTGGTACGCATGTTGGTGCGTGTGACTGACAGTCTTTGCAGATGTTCAAGACGGAGCTGCAGAGAACAGGTGATGTTCATCAGCATCGTTGTGTGATCAATTGAAGGAACAAGCAGATGCGTTGATGTTCCTGAAGAAGATCTTCTCCAAGCACGAGAAGGTTCCAATGTCAGCGGACGACATTGTGAGTTGCCTTGCTGCTCTTGACTTGATGCATTCACCAATCTTTCTTGTATGTGTCATTTGTCTGATGTCTGACATGTCTGGTTTCGGGCCTTCCATCCTCTCATCTCTTCCTCGCAGTACGAGCTCGTAACCATCGTGGGATTCACGATTTTATCGTTCTTTGTGCTCCACCGCAGCCACATGTCCGTGAGACGGAACTGGCTGCTAATGTTCAACGAGCCCAGAAGAATCATCGGGGGAGTCGTGAAGAATGCCGAGTCGAGCTGGTTGAACAACATGCAGCACGCCAGCTTCATGGAGCAAGAAGATGAATATTACACGCCAGGAGATGTAGAAGTGTTGAAAGGAAAGGTGGGTGTGCGGCGTTTCAAAGACGGGACTGGCTCTCTTGAGTTTTGACGTCTTGCTCCCCCAGTGGCAAGCTCAAAGCTTCACGTACGGGAACAGCGGATCTCCGACTGGAGGTGAGAAGGCTTGCGGCACGTGGACCTTCAACGATGATCGTCCTCTCACAGCAGGCAGCATGAAGCATGGTGTCTACGGGGAGGATTGGCACATGACAGACGTAGTGGTGTGTATGGAGGGAGGCCGCCGCGACCTCTGCTGACCATCTGGGTTCTTAGCTGGGATCCGGGACGTATGGATGTGTCTACAAGGTGATGATGTGAAAGAGGACAGGAGAGTAGGAGAAGGAGGGGGACGGGAAGGAAGGGAAAGGGGGAGAAGGGAGCAGGAGAGGTGGGGGTGGGGTGGGGTGGGGTGGGGTGGAACGAGTGTGTGAGAGCCGTCGAACAACCAGGGGCTGAGCATAAAGACTGGGGAAGAGCTTGCGGTGAAGACAACGATCGTCAAGGTGAGGGCGAGAAATTTCAAGGCGTGCGGGAGATGAAGGGAGACGCAGAGGAAGAACCTTGCAAGCGGGATGACTCAGCTAGAGCGCGAGCTCAAGATGTTGGAGGTGCAGCATGGAGGTTGTTGCAGTCGGAGTAGCTCGTGACCTCCCTGCCAGAGGTTCTCCCACAAGAACATCGTGCAGTACAAGGGAGCTTGCTTCCGCGGCGACCAGCTCTACCTCTTCCTTGAGTTCTGCCATGGCGGGAGGTACCTCGCGCTGTTCTCCTGGAGCGCACGCCTCTGAGGGTTTCCCGCTCCTCTCCCAGCTTGTCAAGGTGCCTGGAGGTCTGTGGAGCTTTCAACGAAACTCTAGCTCGTGCCTTCGCACGGGATGTGACAGAGGTTTACCTCCTCCTCTCTTCTTCTCATCTTCTCTGCTCTACTGCTTTCCTGTCCTATCCTGTCTCGTCCCGTCCTGTCCTGTCCTGTCCTGTCCTGTCCTGTCCTGTCCCCTCCTCTCCTTCCCTTCCTTAGCCCTCCTGACTTCAACGCAGGGGTTGGCTTACTTGCACTCCCATGGCATCGTTCACAGGCTTGAGCAGTGCTTGCTCCTCTTGCCTTGAGTGACTCAGCGCAGAGACGTCAAGAGCGGCAACTGCCTCCTGTCGCACGAAGGGATTTTGAAGCTCGCTGACTTCGGGGCGGTGAGAGAGAGAAGTTGAGGGAGCGACTGAAGGAGTGGGCAGGAGGAGAGGAGGGGAAAATGTAGCATGTAGTTGGAGATGGAAAGAATATGACAGATCAGGATTTATTGGGAGAACAAACAGGCGCGCTGAGGTGGAGTGTATGAGATGGTCTGAGCGTGGAGGATGTGACAAGAAATGAAAGGAAGCAGAATAGAGGAGTAAATGAGGAAGAGGAAAACAGGTGGAGCGAGGAGAGGAGGAGAAGCTGAGCGGAGGGAGGAGGAGGTTGACGTGTGAGAACTGCAGGCCCAGAGTGTAGGAGACGACGTGAATCAAGAGCTTCAGGGGACTCCGGGGTACCTCGCGCCTGAGGTGAATATGCGCTGCATGCTGGAGTAGAGGGGAGGTGGAAGACGAGGACAGAGCATGCCTTGCTATCTCTCAGCGTCATATGATGATACATCGATGATGAGGAGGAGCATGTTGATTGTGAGCAGCGCGTGTTGAATCCATTGATGTTGATGACGTCGACCCCGCATCTGTTGTTGTGAATGAAACCGCTGCAGGTGATGCGCAAGACGGGGATGATCAGACAGAGCGATATCTGGAGTTTGGGGTACGAGAGGAAAGGAGGGCAGGGGAGAGGAGAGCAGGGAGGGGATGGGGAAGAGGAGGGAGAGGAGGAGGGGGCACAAGGAGGAGCGATGTTGAGTGAGCCATGCAGCGCGTGCGTGATGGAGATGTTGACGTTGGAGCTTCCGTTCGAGGACGCGGACATAGATCCGCAGGCCATGCAGGTTCATCGACTTTACCGACTCTCTCAGGTCACCTCAAGTCTGTTCTACTTCCTCTTGCCTCCCTCCTTCTCCTCGATCTTCTTCCTCCTCCCTATTTCTCCTCCTTTTTGCCCCTTCCCATACCTCCACGGTCTTCTCTTTCTCTTTCATTCTTCTTCCATTCTCCCTCTCCAGCCTCCGTCCTTCCCTCCTTCTTCCCTTACCTCTGTGCACTGACCTGCTGCCAGGTGACCACCGATCCTCCGCTGCCCCCCAATCTTGGGGAGGAGGCGAGGGAGTTCCTGCAGGCGTGTCTGCGGGTAAGGAGAGCAAGTCGCCTTGCCGGCCATGACGGAGCCACCAGGTCGATCCGAAGAAGAGGCTCAACACTCTGCATCTCAAGATGGTGATGAGCTCGGAACCCTCGTTCGCTCCCCTCCCTCACCAGCTCTCCCCCAGCTCAAGTTCCTGCGCCTGCCCGACGACCCGCAAGTGGAGGAGAAGGAACGAAGATCCGTCGGTGAGCATGCTGCTGTCCTCGCTCGATGCCTCCCTACTCACCCTCCTCCTCCCTCCCGCCCTCTCAGTCGGGAAAGTTCTCCTTCGCAGCAACTCAGGTGCGACCCCCTTGACCGCTCGCGGCCTGCTGTCTCATCTTCCTGCCAGATCACAAGATGGATGCAACTTCCCAGTGGCTGTCTACCGTCCTCGCTTCCTCCTGGATCCCTGTCTTTCTGTACACCTCCCTCCTCCTCTGCCCTTGTCGCTCACAGTGTTTCAGCCGCTCCTGGCTCATCCGCCTCCACCTCATGGTCATTCAGATCGAGGGATGGGACCGAGAAGACGCCAAGTGAAGAAGAGCGACGATGCTGACTAAGCTGACCCGTTGCAACAGGTTCGCCCTCGCCTTCCAGGAGAATTTCCAGTACCATTCCCTCTGCCAGGTCCCCATTTCATGAACCCATCCCTTCCGTCCATCCTTCCGTGCCCCCCCCCCCCCCCCCCCCCCCCCTCTCCTCCTTCCTCTCTCCCTCCCTCTCCCTCCCTCTCCCCCCCTCCCTCTCCCTCGCTCCCTCTTTGTCATCCTCGTCCGTGAATGTGAACACCAACATGCTTGTTTGCTCATCTGACATTCCGGCAGACCATTCGCGCCTTGAGATACGCCCAACCTGTTTCCACCACCCTCGGTGCCGCACCCTCTCCCCCTTTCCTCACCTCACAGACCTCCAGTCCTCCTCGACAAATTTTCCATGCCCTTCCCCGACAAGCTCTTCGATCAAGTGAGTTCGTTCAGCCAGTGAGGGGAGGTGGGAGAGGCCTGAGCCTGTCGCAGTGCGTCCTTCTCGTGTTCGCCTTGTTCCAGATCCTCTGGGCCTACGTAGTCTGGACTTTCAGGGGTGAGAGAGATGTCGAGCAATGAGGAGACACTGAGACTCGTCCTTCTTGCCCTGCAGCCGATGACAAGAACAAGTCTCATTGGAAGTTCTACTACAAACTCCTTGTGAGTTCCTGGGAGCTCCTCCTCCTCGCTGACTGGGCCATCGCAGCTGTTCTTGATCAGGATGTCGGTCATCACTACTCCAGGTCCTGCTCTCTCCCTCCTCCCCCCTCCTCCTTCTCCTTTCCTCCTCCTCCTCATATTCATCTCAGTTGTCATGTGGAACCAAGCCGACGCCTTCTCCATCATTCTGATTCTCCTCTGCCCCATCGGTGAGTCTGGGCAGCTGCGGCAGCAGCTGCTCGTTTCCCTGAGTCTGCTTGCAGTGGGCAACATGTTCCCTACCATCCTGGAGAGTTGGATGTTCATTACGATGGTGGCATCCTCCAGGCTCCTCAAGTGATCCCCTGCCTCCCATCCCCCGCCGCCGCTCCTCTCCCTCGCCTTCCCGCCGTCTCTTCTCCTCCCTCCTCCCCTCCCTTCTCTCTCCTCCTCCTCCTCCTCCTCCTCCTCCTCCTCCTCCTCCTCCTCCTCCTCCTCCTCCTCCTCCTATGTTGTTGTTGTTGCTGACGTTTGGAAGGGCTTCCTTCGAGCTCCGAGAACTTCTGAAGCAAGGTTCCCCACCTCCCCCTCCCTCCTCCTCTTCCTCCGTCCTCCTCCCTCTTCCATCCTCCTCGCGAACATCCTCCTCGTTTCGCGCCGCTTTTCTGACTTGCTCTTGCAGATGAAAGTCTGAATCTCTTTGACACGCGAATTCTCGAGGAATACGTTCCAAGGCATGCAAGACATGCTTTCTCCCTCGCCTCCCCTTCCCCCTTCCTTTCCCATCTTTCTCCCCCTACTCCCTAATCCTCTTCTCCCAATATCACGCTGGCTCGTCTCTTGACCGATTCCCGCGGCAGGATCGGCGTGATGCTCCTGACCTTCCTCTTGTCTGTTTTCATCATCAGGTCCGAGGCTGGAGGTTGGAGGAGAGGTACCTGCCGTCTCCTGCTCGTCTCCGGGCCGGGTTGACCCGATCGCCATGGCAGGTCGCTCTTCCGCAAGAGGATGTCCAAGCCTGCTTTCCGACGCAAGGCGCTGGACTGATTCGCGTCAAGTTTAACTCTGATGAGAAAGTGCAAGTGAACTAGGTTTGATAGCCGCAGTAGCCTCCCGCCAGTCCAGTAGGGGGCCCGGGCCCGGCTCTCCCGGGAGTCCGCCGGGTCTCGGGCGCTGGCACTGCAGGCTCCGCCTCTAGTCAACGGTCACTCTGTACGGGCCGGGCTGACATCTCTCTCGGAACGGCCTCGACGGCCATGACGCCCGGCCGGGCCCGGCACACTCAGAGGGCCGGGGCCGGTTGTGTGCCGGGGCCCCGCCGGCCCGGTACGGGTCCGACGGTCAACGGTCCGACCCGGGCGGGTCGATCGGACTCGGCGACTGGCAACATTGAGTTGAGTAAAAGCATTTGGTAAGAGATCGTGCTGGGGTGGTGTTAGGACTTGTGAGGGGTACTAGAGGGAGAAGAAGGGGGTGGGGGTTATAGCCGAGGGGCGTCCATGCGATAAGAGGTGAACGCGATGGCGGCGGTGGGAGGAGAGGTGGGAGGGAAAGGGAGAGGAGGAGAGGAGGGGGGGAGGAGACAAGCAGAGGCAATTCTAGAATGGACATGAGGCAAGAGGAGATAAGAGAAAGAGAGGGCGGAAAGCAGGAAGGCATGTAGGCGGGAGTGAAGTGAGGCATAAAAATTTGAGTCAAGGACTCCAGTGAGGCATACTAGTGATTGAGCTGGTGAACGACTGAGAAGACACTATCCGAGATCAAGTCCAAGATGAGAATAGCTAGGAGCAGGGAACGCTGACGAGAGGAAGGAGTGTCTGATCACTACCAGGGGAGGAAGGGAATGGTGAAGGGATGTGCCAGTAGAGGAGGGAGGTCGCTACCGAGCTCAGAACTTTCAGGGTCTCAGTATGTTGAGAAAACTCTTGAGGGCAAGGCAGAGAAGAGGAAGGAGTGAGGGAAACAGCACAAGCATGAAAGTTTGAGGACGCCAAGTCAGAGCCCGCGCAACAACTTTGACCTCGTTGGCCACTTCCAGGGTAGCTCCATTGGCAGTTTGAAACCATGGCAAGACGCCTAGCCGACCATCCCTTCTATGGTCTCTTCGTCGCAACGGCGTACGGTAGAGGCGCTTCCCATGTTGCTCTCCCAGCTGACGCCCGGCAGGCATTGTTTCAATCACCATCACCCTCTTCAACAAAGCCGTCTTCAGCTTCTACAAGTTCAAGTACCCCATGACCCTCTTCGTCTTCCAGGTGAACGGAACTTGCCTCCCCAGTCCTCCTCTTCCTCCATCACTAGCACCTTCTCCACCACCACCACCATCTCCTCCTCCTCCTCCTCCTCCTCCTCCTCCTCCTCCTCCTCCTCCTCCTCCTCCTCCTCCTCCTTCACTACCACCATCCCTGCTTGCTCCTTCTCCTCTCCTTCTCCTTTCCTCCACCACCACCACCACCACCACCACCACCTTCTTCTCCTCGTTGGCCGCCACCGTGATCCCACGCTCTTGTGACTCGCACTCTGTTGGCAGATGTTTTCTCCCTCGTCTTTGTGTCCCTGTTGAAAATCATCTCTCCCAAGCAATTCGGGTTTCCCGGACCGGAGTGGAGTATGGCCAAGAAGGTTAGCGCAAGAACAACTACTCCCTCCCTCCCTCCCTCCCTCCCCCGCTCCCTCCCTCCCTCCCTCCCTCCCTCCCTCCCTCCCTCCCTTCCTCTCTCCCTCCTCCTTCCTTCCTTCTTTCCCCCCTCCCCCTCCCTCACTCTCCCTCACATGCACCCAGTTAACGCCCATGGCGCTCGGCTGGTGGGTCTACGGGATCTCAGGGGTGATAGCTCTCAAATACCTCAACGTCCCCATGTTCAGGTTCAGCCCCCGCGCTTGACCTCGGGCGACTGATGCGCTTCCACGGCAGCGCATTCAGGCGATTCACGACCGTTATCGTCATGTACGGGGAGTACAGGTTGTACGGGACCAAACCTCCTCCCGACCAGCGCAACGCCGTCTTTGTTATGTCCGCTGGAGCCGCCATTGCCGGGCTCACCGACCTGACGTTCAGCCTGCCCGGATACTTCTGGGTCCTTACCTGCGCCATCTCAACGGCCTTGTACCTCCTGTTCATTAGCAAGCTGGGGAAGGAGTCCGGGCTGAACGACTTCGGGTAGAGATGCAGCGAGTGAGAGGCGGTGGGGAGGCTGAAGTTGCTGCGTCCTCAGGCTTCTGTTCTACAACAACCTGCTGGCTCTGCCCTTCATGCTCATTTCCCTCTTCCTTAGCGGAGAACTCAATCACGTCACAGAATACCCCAACCTTCACGACCTCGACTTCCAGGTATGATGGACATGCGCGGTCTCCTGGTATGACCTTTCCTTCCGACAGATCTTCTTTGTGGTGTCAGCCATGCAAGCGTTTTTCCTGAACTTCCTCATCTTCTTCTGCACACGAGTGAACTCTCCGCTCATTACCTCGGTGACCGGCACTGTGAGTCTGCCTGCCACCATCTGCTCGCCCTCCATTGGCTCTGACCGGCTTCTGAATGTCAGGTCAAAGATCTGGTCACCAACGGTCTCGGAATGACTTTGTTCGGAGACTTCCCTTTCAACATCCCAAACATTGTAACAGTTCGCCGTGTCGTCTCCTTCCCCTCACCGTGGTTCTCTCAGATGTCTATCGTCGTTTGCTTTGCTGGGAGTGTCTGGTATAGTCGGCTCAAGTACGTTGCAAGCAACCGTCCACGTGCAGAGGTTGTTCCTCTTCTCCCCCCCCCCTCCCTCCCGCTCCTCCAAACCTCCTCTGACCTCGTTCCTGCTCCTCTCGCTCCTCTCTTTGCTCTCCCCCCGCCCACGTTCCGTTCTACACACTTTCTCCTCCTTCACTTTCCTCCTGTGAATATTGCATGCATGCTGCTGCCTGCTCGTTGCTCACTCTGCTCCCAAAAGCAGGCATCGAGTCTGAACGAGTGAGTATTCGTGGGGTGTGGGAGAGCAAGAGGGTGCAAGAGGGGATGATGCGCTGCTGTACTGTCATCCTGCGTTGAACGTGACGAACACTGAAAGCCTTTGCTCCTTTGACTGCATCCAGTTTGGTGTAACTCTGGGGAATTCTAGGACAAAGGTTGTGGAATTGGAAGAAGGTCTGGAGCAGCAGGCCACAACCGGAGGTCCGATACAGGCCCAAGAGGCGGCAAAGTACACCGCATCCGAGAAAAGTAGCGCTCCTCCTGAGGGAACCTCGAAGCCCCAGCAGACGGTGCAAGATCAAGCGCTGCTGGACAGGAAGAAGGCGCTGGAGCAGCAGCTGAAGGAGCTCGAGGCGCAGCTCAACGCTCAGCCGGGGAATGTACATCACGACGATTGAGAACGAGGAGAGCAGGGGATGCGAATATTTTTATTCTTCGTTGATGGGATCGAAAACTCGCGAAAACGGGGGCTGTTATGAACAAGGACAAGGCAAGGAGCTGAGAGAGAAATCAATCTACACTTAATGAACAAGTCGGCTCGACATGTCTGGGATCGTTCGGGAGGGAGAGGAAGACTCGGGTGCTCTTAGGCAGGCTCTGTGAGAGAGGCATCGTACTGAGACATCAACTTGGCCATCTTATCCTTGATCCGCTGTTTGGATTGTTCGATCTTCGCTTCTTCCTCGTCAAACTTTGAGGGTAACCTCCCCCCCGAGCCAGCACGTGCTCCCTCCTTCTCCTCTTGACCTGCGCCACCGTCAGACAGTGTCGAGGAAGCCTGATCCCATCACCTGCACTGCTGCTCGCTGAACCTCTGTGCAAGCGAGCTTGTTTCACGCTCCCCGTCGACCCCCTCTCGTTCCTCTCAGGCTGGTGTGATGCCTGCGCGGTCTGTGCCTTAACGTCAGGTCGATGTCTCCTCGACTCGGCATTCGTTGCCGCCCCTTCCGGTTCGAAGCTTGTCGCTCGGTCAACATTCCCCCAGACGTAGGCAGGATGTGGAATATCCGACGCCTCTGCCTTGTTCCAGGGACCCTCAGCCTTGTCAGTCTGGACAGGCACAAGCCCCGTCACCCTCCCTTCTCCCAGCCAGGCGCCGCCCGTTCTTTCCTGGTAGGTAGGTGGAACATGGATGTGGCAACGCACTCCAAACGCGCAAGGGATCTGGAACTTCTGGTCGTTGGCTATCATCTTGATGGCTTCGCTTTCACTGCCTACAAACCTCTGATGGGATTGAGAGGCGAGGTATGCAAGAGGGTCCATGTAACCACGAGGAACCGAGGAGAGCTCAGCTGCTCGCTCCCTGTCAGAGAACTCTCATGACACGTTGGGTATCAGCAGACTTCGGGAATGAGTCCGCGAGCAGGCATACCTATGACAGCATGCGAGGACAACAGCCAGGGCAACAAAGATCCCGGAAATGACGACAGCAGCTTTCCTCTGCGATGCTGCCTGAGAAGACAAACGAATCAACAAGTAGTATGGAGCGGCTAGGGCAAGGGGTTGGTGAAGGGAGTCAACACATCGACACCTACTGTATCATCTCTGCCTCCTCTCTCCTCCTCCTTACCTCCATTCTCGCCGGCACCACAAATTCTGCCATCGTCCTATTTCCGTCACTCTGCCGGCCCGGGCCGCGCCTCCCGGTCCGACGTCCGACGATCCTCCCTGACTCCGGACCGCTGAGCCGCCGGGAGTCCGCTCGGGGGCCGCGCCGGGCCGCACCCGGTCTCGGATCCGCAGCCACCGGGGGGCCCTCAGTCGACCGGGAGTCCAGTCCCGCCGGGTGATCATCGGATCACCGACTGTACGGTCCCCGTCCGATCCTCTTCTTTACTCAACGTTAAGTTAAAAATCCGGTACGGTGACCGCCCGGGCCGGCCGCGGCGCCGCCGCGGCCGGAGTCACTGCCGAGTTTCAAGTTTTCGGATCGAACCGTGCGCCGGGGCCACCCGGCTCTCAGGCGACGGGCCGGGCCTCGTGACCTGACCGGGACCAACGGTCACACTGAGTTACGCATGGCGGCCGTCCGGCACGCTGGAGAGTTTTAACCTTTTGAAGGAGGCTATAATAAATTTATAACTACACTGGAATAAATCTCAAGATCCGATAATCTCGTGATCAGGGTCAGGCTGTGTTGCATGAGTCTCGAAGGAGGGTCGCCGGATCTCAAGGTCGCCGGATCGCCCATATCGGCTGGTTCCAGCTTAGCAAGAGGAACAGTGACGGTGATGGATTCCTCAGATGAAGCAATGCTGTGATGACCATGTGCATGAAGGATCGGGCAACCAACAACCTCGGTCACGAAACGTTCTTTCATTACATTCGCATTCGCGACTGAATCGATACAGGTCAGCAGCTTTTTATTCCTATTTTCGAGGTGACAGATATCATGAGAAGTGATACAGTGAAGGTCTCATCTCTTAGAGCATGCTACGCAGACATTCACTATACAGCGCCTACAACAGTTGTCTCAACCCAGACCAGAACCTTTCCGAGTAAGAGAAGCAATCAAAGCTAGATCCAGTGTTTGTCGATTGGAAGGCCTGGTAGTCTGTGCTCTAAGATGCATACTCCTGTGTGACACAGTGGCAGTCTTTCTGTAGTCGTAGGTTCGAGCAATAAAAGCACTGGCCCTTTGAGCTCCTTAAGTCACTGTCTGATCAGTACCTCCCCGTCCAGAGTCCTGTACCTTCTGGTCCGGATCATAACCTTCTCGCATGACATTTCTTCATGTTGTAAAGACATCAGACCCATTTTTTCCACGTGAGCCTTGTGCTATCAAGAGCTTATCACTTCTCTGCAACATTGAGCACATTGAGTTGAGGTGCGTGTGGCATTCGACACCGTTGACTCCCCGAACCGTAGAGCTTGTATTGTTACACTTCTTGTTTTTTCACAAACAACATTGATAATTCTAGCTTTAAAAATTAACTGCACACTTGTCGACTCAGAGATCTACAGTGGGTGATAAATCTTTGGACTATTACGCAGAATTTGCGTTGAGATACGATTTCATTCAATCTTATCACCCATCAACCTTGTTGGGAAACCGATCGCTATTGAGGTAATTGGCAATATATCTCGATATGTCCATACGTTTAAGATTCTTCATCTGGCTTTGTAGGGACAGTATCCTCCCTTTTCTGTTTGGAGCAGAACTTCATCTTGGCTTTCATAATATTCTCGAGGCACTCTTTGCCAGATACAATTATGGATTCACGCGTCCTCGGTAGCTCGGATGCATTGAAGTCAGCCGATTGACGATCACGAATTTCATTGAGATAAAGGAGCTGCTTCGCAGACAGCTTCAACTTGATGCGTTGGTTATGTGAGCTGGTGACCTCCGATGTCTGCCCCCCGTCAAAGTGAAACCGTGTAACTTTGATCCGGAGCATCGCAGCCTCTGCGACGAATCGACTCTACACAGCCATGTCAAGCTTGTCGCTCAGTTCTGTTCGGGGACAAAGTTTCTACAGGCCGTCAGGATGTGTCTGCCCAGCTTCATGCAACTATCTTCGGCTCACGCTCTGGTCTCAGATCTCAAACTCTGGTACAGGTGAATCATCTACCAACGTAACTGAAAATATGAAGGTCATGTGTGCTAGGTATAATAAAGTGTCAATAAGACGCAACAAAAGCAAAAGGGTAGGTAGGGTGGTTTGGATACCATCTCCATGACTATTTGTCGTATGGAAAAGTGAGGGTAGGGTACTGTGTTTGATGGGTACCTTGTAATGTCGGAGGCAGCTCCGAGAAAGTCGGTATGTGGCATCCGTGACGCAGAATTAGATCGAAGAAGATCTCAATCGTTGTTATTTCACAACTGAAAATCTGAATATCTGGAGATTAAAGATACGAAAAAGAGGGATTTGGAAGATCGATGGCTTGTGACTCCCGCGTGATTGGAACTGCTTCGGAGGTCCTGGCCCCGGATGCCACTACGAATCCCGATTGGACCATTTCCAACACTCTCTCATGAGGTACTATTAATTATCAAAAAATTTCATAGAATTTCAACTTTGAGAGAAAAGCGTTTCATCCCTGTATCAAATGATGTATGATAGATTACCCCACCCTCAAAACCTTCTTCATTCAAGAGCTACACTATAAATCTTGAGATTCACCTCCGCATCTTGTCCTCGTTGGACCTATCCCACCGGATATCTTGTTTCTTCTTACCACCCCTACCCTTATTCTGGGGCTATCAATTGGGAAATAGAGGGGTAATGAAAATGACTCTTCGGTACCCCACCCTCGAGGGCAGGACCTCGATATAATCCCGTCGTCGTCTGCTCCTCCCACAACCTCGCGGCCACGACTTGGTGCTTGTAATAAGCATCAGCACAACTTACACACAAGAGATCGCGATCAAGCTGGATTTTTTCCTTGCTCCTACAATCAGATTCACATCCGTTCATTACTGTCTTCAGCTTCTTTGTTGATCTGCACACATCCCACTGCAATGGTTTCGGCTCCTGCACTTGTTATCCGTGTTTCTGAGTTCAGCTCGGTCTCCTCCACGAAAGGACGACGCAATCTTCCCTCCCTTCGGCTTACAGCCTCTCAGCGAGATTTCCTGGATCGCTCCCGTACAGAATCGCCGATTGCAAATGGCAGACCTGCAGCATGCATTGTGAAATCAGATGGTTCGGAGTGCCTGGACAATGTTTTGAGAGCCAAGATGAAATTTACGGAGAGAACAGATGTCAAGCTTCACTGAAAGTGATTCTTTAAATTGCTTTAGGGGGATGAAATGTGTAGGATTATGTACATACAATGAAATAAATGGTTGGACTACAACAAATGTAATTCGACTGACTGCTGCTTGCGGAGTTTTGTTATGTGCACTGCTCGCCGATCGGGAAAAGAAGAATTGTACCAAAAGTCCGTGAGTTGTATTGCGAACAGACTGGCTGACAGGAATGGATTTGTGCTGAATGTCTGATGTGAATTGATTTGATCATTTATTCTTTCAGTTGTCCTGAAATGAGACCGACAAGCCGTTGTTTCAAAATCTGCATGGCAATCGTTAGCTCTCGATCAGAATTGGTGATGTTTGTTATACTTCCTCTCCATGAGGTATTTTTTCGACACACCTGTTTCATACGTCATTGAAAACATCGATAACAACCCCCTGGTCCGGCAACGCTTACGCGATCAATTCAATTCCAACAGCACTATCAAGAAGGATATCCACGGTGTCTTCAAACGATGTTTCCAGATGCTGAAAGCGGCAGAGTGCTGAGAGGCTTTACATTAGATGGAGTAATGACGCTGAGATGAAACACGTCCAGATAAACGTGGAATTGTGATCACTACGTTGTTACATGACTGTCATTCCATGAACAGCACGACAAAGGGGAAAAGAAAACGATGATGGCGGGACACGATATGAAAAAATATAGCTGGCAGAGGGTAAGCATAGATAAACAGAAAGCAAAAATGAAACACAGTTTGAGCAAGCGAAGTGAGTGAAACAGGTGATCAAGATACATCATGATTCAAGCAAGAGGTCATGGACGTGAGTGATTGAGTGAGTAAGGAAGAGAGTGAGACATCAAAAAGCAACAAAAAGAGTGTTCGCAAGGGAAAAAATAGGATGGGGAACACAGTAAACTAAGCCAAACAGGAAATGCGAGAGCCTAGCGCTTTGAAAGAAGATTGAGCCAGATTATGATCACATATCGACAACAACAAGAAGAGCACCGTTAACTAAAGTCTCATCTGATAAGACAGCCTTGTGTGATGCAAAAACATCCTCGTATGACATCCCCCGTATCTCAGCATTCTCATTTGCTACAGCAGATTGTTGTTTTTCTGCAAAATATTTCAAAAATGAAGAGTCATGAAAGCAAGGCAAAAACCCGAACTATTGAAGGATTTGATTGCGATATCTGAATTGCTCGCATGCAACAAAGAGTCGTCGATCGGCTCGTTCACTGGCTCGTCTTCATCGACTTTGACGTCCTGGACCGAACTTCGGGTTCTTCTTGCATTCTTGACTTTCGACACGGGATTCTTCATACGCTCCATCAGCCTAATGAAAACCACCGAAATCATTCAGCCTGCAAGACTCAGAACAGACACATTACTCGTTGAATTCCTTCGTGGCAGTCTCATTCCACCTTTTCTGCTCTTTGATCGCCTGAGAAGTGCTTTCTTGGATCTCTAAACATGTTTGGTTCAACTCTTGTACAAAGTTCAAAAGAGCTCTTCTGCTCGAACTTTCGTCCTCGCCCTATGATCCTCAAGGTCAGCAACACAAGAACCGTCGACTCCCTCAAACCGACCCATCATTTCATGTCTTCCTCCTTTCATTTTCCGGTCCCCTGGCCTCTAGCCTTGGTTGTCGTCTACTCTCCTTCCTTGCCTCAGTCTCTCTATATCACTCTCCGGTTCCTCCCTGCCTCTACCTCCCTCTCTCCTTCCTTCCTGGAAGCGCCTTACCATGGCGGAGGCGCCGCCGGGCGTCCTGATCATATTTCGCTTTCCTGCAAGGGATCGGATCAAGTCAACTTCACCGGCCGGGGCCCGCCATGACTCTTTCAGTAGTGACTCACCCGGGCCCGGGCCCGGGCCCGGGTCGCAAATTTGGGCGAATCTGTGGCAGCACCGTGGCACTGCGGCAGGCTGGCCCAGATTTCGCGGTTCCAACAACAGATTTGTGATGGTCCTGAATATTTGAGTGCAATTTTCAACTTTAGTCGAGATATTGCTGATCCTCAAGTAAAACCTGGTCCACCTCGACAAAACCACCCACCTATCCTCTGTTGAATCAGCCGGGGGTAGGGATGGGGGTATGGGTAGTACCCTACCCCATGTTGCATTTCCCAAGAATCGAGAACAAGTTGCAACCTCAGGTACCCCCATTGTATTGTCATAACCCACCTCTTTTTTATTGTACCCCTTGTCTGAACATCTATTCACCCATACCCCTGTGGTATCAGATACCCCCATTATTTGTGTTACCCTTATTTATTGTACCCCTACCCTCCCAAATCCACCCCATCTTGTTTCTTCTTTCGATACCCCGGTACTCACCACGTTCTTCACTTTGGTCGCAATGCGCAGTGCGGTCGGGGCGATGTTTGGATGCCTTATGCTGTTAGTGATGATGATCAACGAGACATCATCATCGTCATCGGCCCATGCTAAGATGTTACATATGGAAGCAGATGTCAACCTCATCAATAGCGTGATACATCCCCGGCCTTGCTCAACTCAGACACGTCCCCGAGATGTTCCTCTCTTTGTAGCTCTGCTTCCTCCTCGCAAGTCGTTTGTTCGAGACGCAGAAACTCGCAATGAGGTCTGCGCGATCAAAAATTCATTCCAATCTCTCTCAAACAAACACGTAAACATGCCACTTCCTCCACGATCGCGACGTGGGGGCGGAATCTCTGCAAATAGTAATCAGGAAGGCATTGCCTACGATTGGTTCCTGAAACAAGCACTTCTATCTCAAGTCTACGATCTCGTGAAAGAAACTCCGATTCAATACCTGCCAGTGATGTCAAACGAGTTGAACAATCAGATTTTTGCGAAACGGGAGGAGATGCAGACTGGATTCTCTTTCTGTACCCGAGGTGCCCATCATCTCCTCCTGAATCTGACCCTGAAGACAAGGGTGAGTGAACATGAAAGCATCGCTCGTCAATGTTCTGATTTGTCACTTTGATGTTGAAGCCAACTGGTATTGTGGTTGCGAGCGCAGGCAACTACGGGAATGGAGTTGGACTTAGTGCAAAGTATCTAGGGATTGACTGCGTGAATGTGGTTCCAGAGAATTCAAATGGTATCCACATTATAGATCAGACGACATGAGTGTAGCTCTGATGCGTGTTGACAGCTGTGAAGATACGAAATCTCAAGAGGAACAGCGACGTTATTGCTTTCGGCAGCAACGTAGATGATTCGATCAACTTCGCTAAGCAGGCAACTCGAACGTGGGGCTTGCAGTGTGGAAATAACTGATGATGGTGATGTTCAGCTTGCAAAGATGAACGGATATACGTTTGTGTCCCTTGACGATCCATTGATGATCGCAGGCCATGCTACAATAGCAGTAGAGGTATTCCTGCATTCTACTTCAAATTTGAATGACACAATGTTGCAGATTCTCCGCCAATCCAAACAAAACTTTGATTACATCTTCGTCCCAATAGGTGATCTTGATCGACAGAATTCTTGTTGGCAACAACAAACAAGAATTTGACGTCTGGAACCTTGCTTTGCCAGGGACTGGAAACTTAGCAAGAGCAATTGGAACATACTTGAAACGGTTGAAGCCCATGACCAAAATCATTGGGGTGGCAATGCAGAACTCAGATCTTCAATCTGTATTTGCTTGTGATCATACCTCTCTATTGAACATGTTGGATGATGTTGTTTATGTGGTAAGAGCTTACCCCATTCAAGCTCTACTGCTTAACTCTCCATTCGCGTGCATGCAGGACTCTACGGAGGTTAAAAATTCAATCCTTGATTACTATGAGGACACCAGGACTGTCCTTGAACCATATGGCGCATTATCTGTGAGCTCGCATGCAACTTCGATCGTAAATGCAGAAACTGAGATTCCGACAGATTGCAGCGGCAAGGAAATGGCTTTGGAGGGAGCAAGTAGTGAACAGCCGCGTGCTACTGCTGACAACGGGCTCGAACGTTGACTTGCAAGACGCCTCGACTTCGCAACTCGAGTAATATTCTCAGCCTCTGAGACCTGTTGTCGAGTCGTTGATTTGATTGTTTGTCGCTCAGTAACCCCGGGCGATGGGATGAAGAGAAGGTGGACGAAGTAGCGTCAGGTGCAATCTCCCATGGGATCATGCCTTCAAGTTTCGTCCGATTCGTTCCCAAGCAAAGGTGCGGTTGAGCTGCCTGCCATGGCGTGTGGAGTGGTTCTGATGCCCCTCTCGTCCACAGCAAATCTTGCAAGTATGGGTTACGGATCGTGCAGCCGCAGATCATTCATTCCACCCCCAGCAAGGTGAACCAAGCTCTCCTGGTCTTGTACTGCGACTGAACACGCTCTCTCAAGTTTACTGTCGGACTAGGAGTCAGTCAAATTTCTCGATGGGACGCTGCTGATCATTTCGCAAACCTCGTGTATGAGGGGAGATCCTAACGCGACCGCCAGACCTGTCGTCAGTATCTGTTCCCAGAAGTCGTGATCTTTGCTCGGAGAGCACCCGCCGTTCTGACTTCGATCACCGTCCTTCACTTACCTCCCCGCATCTCAACTGCCATGGATTATGCCATGACCTATTCAAGACTTGTTGTCAACCCGAGATGCCAAAACTCACTGCCGAAATGCTGCCGCCTTGCATATCAATGAAGATTTGCAGGCGGAAAACGAATGACGTTAAGTCAGAAGTGTTCGTAAGTGGTCCAAATGGTTCAAAAAATGAAAGTTAAGGCCGTCTCTTCGAAACCATGACATTGTCATCTGATCATAACATTGTCGGCATCCTCGCTCGCCCGTGTTCACTCCTACCGCCTCCTGCCGTAGCCCTTGCGCAGCCATTCTCTACTCCCGACGTTTCTTGTCTTTCACTGCGGGGACTGGGGATTCAGTGAGAGGGTGTATGGGATGGGAACAAGTAGGGTAGGGGTCATAACGGAGTTCGGAAAGAAATTTCGGGGGGTGGGTCATGAAGAAGTGACTAAGGGTCCCGGGTCCAAGGTATGAAAAGTAGGTGGGGTACTTTTGACTTCTTGAGACTTCCCTTACATTGGGTGCAAACATGGCCTTAATGGAGGGGTACGGAAAGATCTCAGTCATCTTTCCAGGGGGGGTGGGGTATAATTTTTTTTCAAGTGGTGGGGTGGTGTCAGGGGGTAAGAGGGTAGAAGGGGTTCAGGTCGCTGGGCTCACTGACTCGGATAGCGGAAGTTGTATGCGCACTACGTTGGCAGGCGTGAAGTGGCAGGAGGAAGGGGGAGATGAAGAGGCCAGCGAGCACTTGAAGGAGCACAGGAGAGGAGAGGAAGGATACAAGAGGAGAGGAGAGGAGAGGAGAGGAGAGGAGGGATGGGATACAAGAGGAGGGGAGGGGAGGGGAGGGGAAGGGATACCCGAAGAGAGGAGGGAAGGAGAGGAGCAGTTGTTCAAGAGTCAGGACATGGTAACAAAACGGAAAAAAGGCCCACTTACTATCATCGATATGGTTGACAACATAAGGATAAGAGTTCTAGATAAGAGGGCAGACTTACCGTATCGTCTCACACTTGTGTTGAAGGTTTCGCGATAGGCATGCAGATTTCGTCGGAATGGCCCTTCTTTGCTTTGGGGTCCTGGCAGAACTGTATGAGCGGCTGCCAGGGGGAAAGCAGGAGAGACCGTGACTTGTTTGCTGAGGGACGAGGTCGTGTTCTATCTAAGACGTGCCCTGCTGACCGTTGCTCTCTTACCGAGCAGGAATGGGGAGCATCGAGATTCGCAGCAGAGGGATCAAGAAGAGCTGGGTGGAGGCACACGGAGCTACCGACCACCGGGGTGTGAACGGGAAGACTTCAAATAAGTTTGCAGGCCTCCAACAGAGCGTTCAAAGCAATGTGAGGCTAATGTGGCAGTCTCAACAGTGTCTCGCGCTGATTAAAAAGCATCACGCGAGCGGGTTCAGCATCGAAGATGTCAACCGCGTGTTTGAACGAGAGTTGGGAAAGCTCCCTCGAGGGGGAGCTCAGCTGAGGTAGTTCATGGCTGGTCTCGTCTCCGTGAATGTCAATCTGACATGATGTGGGCCAGCGCATTGTTCGGAGAGAGTACAACCGCAAGAGAGATCTTCAAATTGCAGCAACACCTGCAGAACGCAGAGCAGCTGGAGAACGAAAGTTTGATTGTCTACAAGCTTGACGTGTCGAACAAATCTGAAGAAGCGGTTGAAGCGAGAGTCAGCCTGTACCCCTTGCCCGACAAGCTGGGAGGCATGACGTACTTCCTGCTCAAGTTTGAGCAGCTCCGGAAGCCGTTGAGCAGCTATCTCATCCATTGCAAGCGCGTGAATGAATGGTCTCACTTCGACTCTCGGCTGACCAACGAAACCTACGTGAGGCAAGAGAAGGATGGCATGCTCGTGCAGCTGGCTACCCGCATGATCGACTCTCACCACAGGAACGAGTTCCGTCATACCCAAATGACCAACCAGGTGCTGCTCTTGCCGTGCAGTGGTGGCGCCTGCTGTTTGCCCTCTGACCAGGAGCTTCCTACCAGTGCGACCCTTACATGAGCATGGAGGGACAGACGGTGGTGCAGGTCAAGAGGCGCAAGGATGAGATCACCGTCACGAACCTCCGCAAGCCGATGGACTCAGACAAGGGGCAGGAGCACGGGTTGGAAGATGGGGTGACTTTGATTCCTCCCCTCCCTTGTCTCTGACCCGTGAGTGTGGTCTGGGCAGGTCCTCAAAAACACCAAGCTGATGACCTATGGGATTTTGTATCAGCAATCAGATGCGACTAGCACCAAGGATAGATCTTCGATCGGAAAGGAGGGGGAGGTCTGGATTCAGTCTAACGCGTCCTTTTTCAAGCCTGTCAAGGAAAAGGGATCCTATGAAATCCAGACGATAGCTGGGGGGAGGAGCCTTCCATTGAAGGTCAACCTCAGGTGAGCCGTTAAGCCCGGGGACCGGCCCGGCTACTGTTTCCTTGCAATCAGTGCGGCCAGACACGGGCCCGGCCAAGTAGGCTATCCACTTACTTACTGCTGCTCTAGATCCACAGTGGACTCGCTCCCGACTCACTTTGAGTGACCTGGGCCCGCCCGGTTCCCGGAACTTGAACTTCTGAACTTCGGAAGTTTTCCGAAGTCTCAAAATCCTCGGGACTTGAGAGGCTGGCCGCAAAGTTGCCGGGCCTGGGCCGGCCAGCCCTGGTACTCCGGCCTGACTCAGTGACCTCCACTCAGTAAACTCCGGGAACCGTAAAACGGTTGAACCGTGCGTTCACCGCCGAGTCACCCTGAGCACTAGTATGTGACTGGAAATGATTTTAACTTAACTTTGAGCAAAGAAAATGAAGTGCAGTAGGACAGAATGTGGTACAGGTACACAATATAAAACGAAAATGGTGATGAAAAGAGATACCAAAATTATATATGACTGAAAGTTAGTATGACAATAAATTACATCAAAATAGTTTTATAAGTAGGAGGTTGGCTCTTCCAGGAATAGCCGATAGCATGCTATATAGATCATATATCAGTTATAACAGCCTCACAATCTACATTTTTAGCCTTCGTCTTAACTTATATAGAAAGGATTTAGGCTATTAGCCTCAGAATCTCCTGGAACGTGGGAGCCGACATGGCACCAGCTGGCATCGGTAAGAACGAGGAGCAGGGGAGGAAGAGGGCGAGGGTGGAGGACTGGGAAGGGAATCAAGAGCAGAAGCAGCAGAAGCAGCAGGAGCAGCAGGAGCAGCAGGAGCAGCAGGAGCAGCAGGAGCAGCAGAAGGAGTAGGTGCAGCAGCAGCAGAAGGAGCAGCAGCAGCAGAAGGAGCAGCAGCAGCAGCAGAGGGAGAGGAGGATCGGTGGGAGGTTGGAGCAGGAGAAGGAGAAGGAGCAGGAGCAGGAGCGAGAGCAGGAGCAGGAGCAGGATAGATGATGGGTAGACGAAAGATCGAGTGGGGTGATGAAGCATTGGACATGGGGGTGGGGATTTCATAGAATAGTGAAGGTGGGATGAACACAGAGCAGAAGGATGGTCAAGGTTGAGAATAGAAGATAGAGCTGGGGTTGCGTTCGAGAGGTGAAGAATGAGATGATGGGCGACGTTGAGGAAAGAGTGGGGATGCGTGATTTATGATGGGAAGGGCAAGGTAGTCTAGGAAAGGACTCAGGCTCTTTGCCATATTGAAGTTGAGAGACCTTGAAGTTGAGAGGCCGGGTTTTCGCCACATCCGATCTTGAGTGACCTGGTCAACAGGTGTTGGCCTTGCAGCAACGCCGGAAGGTCTCAAGGTCACTGAGGTATATGAATACTCACTCCCTCCCTTCATCAGTCCCTCCCTTATTCCATTCCTCCCTAATTCCTCCTCCTCCTCCTCCTCCTCCTTTTCCTACCTTCCTGCTATTCCTTTTCTTGTTCGTTCTCGTGATTTCAAACAAGCTTGTGCCCAACGGAGCTGCATATCGATGTGGGAAGATCCGCGTTGACGACATTCTCGTCTCCATCGATGGGCAGTACGTGACGAGCATTCAGGAAGCCAAGGTAAGAGGAGGACTGGGAGCTTGCAGCATGCTGATCCCTTGCGCAGAATCTGATCGTGGGAGAGGAGGGAACGTTCATCGACCTCGTCATTCAGAGGCGCGCGACTGGTGAGATCAAGCTGAGGATCGCTCGAGGGACTGGAGCTCTGGATCAAGGTGAAGCTCTGTGCATGCACTGCTGGAGGTAGGCTGGGGTCTGACATGGCCCGACAGGGAGCCAAGGTGGGCAGAAAACGCCTGCCAGTGGGGCATACGACACCTGGTCTGTGAAGGAGCTGAAGCAAGTATGCTGCTGCTGCTGCTGCTCCCATGGAGTCTTTCAGACTTGACCCTGCTCACTTCACGTGCTCAGGCTCTGAGCGAGGCCGGCATCAACCATACCTGGGTCTCCGAGAAGGCTGATCTGGTTAACCTCGCCAAGGAGAACAAGGTCGAGCCGCACAAGCATGCTGCTGTTGCCCGCCTCCTGACCCTCCTTCCTATTCTCCCTGGCAGGTCCCCCCTCCTGGCTCCCAAAGGTCCTCTGGTGGCTATGGAAATCGAGCTGGATCGGGCTTCGGAGGAGGAGGCAGTGGCAATTTCAGCGGGGTCAAAGTAACGCTTGCATCAGGAGACGACGACTACTACGGTGACCATGCTTGACCCTCCTCTCCTGCTCCTCCTTCCCTCCTTCCTCTTCCCAGGATTCAGTTGTACTCATCTCCTCCTAAAATCTTCTGTCCATGCCCCTCCTTGAACCCTCTCGACTGCTCAACCTGAGCCCTGCAGAGCTCTTGGGTGTGACGAAAGATGCGTCGGACAACGACATCAAGAAGGGCTACTACAAGCAAGCAAGGAAGTGGCATCCAGACAAGGTTGCCCTCCCTCCTTCTCTCCCTCCTTCTCTCCCTCCCTGCTTCCCCCCCTCCCTTCCACTTTTGTTTCCACCTTCGCTATCTCCCCTCTTCCCCCCAGGACCGACGAAGTAACGCATGGTGGGCGAGCAGAATCCGGACAACCCTGAGGCAGAGCTCAAGTTCAAGGTGACCCTCCTGCTCTGCGTTGGGGGCTGAACCGCCTGCTGCAGGCCATCAGTGAGGCCTACGAGGTTCTGTCCGACCCCCAGAAGCGTCAGATCTACAACGAGCGGGGCAAGGATGGGGTACACATGGCGCAAGCAGCGGGCAACGTGGACATCAAGGTGCTGAGGGCTAGGAAGAGTCTGGTGTCCACGTGCTGAAGTGGAGGGCAGATGGTATTCAGGCTCATGTTCGGCGGAGGAGCCTTCGACGAAATCTTCGGCGATGTCTGCGAGCTGCCAATGCTGAAGCAGGTCCTGCTCCTTCTCCCTCCCCTCCTCCTCCTCCTCCTCCTCCACCCTCCTCCTTCACCACTTACTCCTTCTGCTCGTGCTCCTGCTTCTCCTCATGCTCATCTTTCGCCTTCCTCTCTCCTCCTCCATGCTCCTCCTTCGAATCTCCCCGGACCCCCCGTCGAGCTCGTGGAAGTAAGAGGATGTGGTGCAGATGCTTTCTTCGATGGAAAGGCACATGCAAGGCAGGCCTGATGAGGACAGGTTCCAAGACATCGAGAAGCTGAAGCGGGAGGAGGATGTCTACTGTATGACTTACCTCCCACTCTCTCCTACACGCCCTTTCTTTCTATTGCCCCTCACCAGCATCGTACTTCACTTTCCTCCTCCTCCACGCGCACGGCTTATGGATTTCACCTCTGTACTCCTCCTCACTCCCACCATACCCTCCTCCTCTCACGTCTCCCTCGTCCTGCTCCTCCTTGAGCTCCCGCGCCCTCTGACAGCGTCGTCAGGCAAGGGTCTCTCCGAGAAACTCATGACCAGCCTCGAGCGAATCGACACGTTGGGAGCCAAGGGATTCGCCGAGGCCCTCGAGAAGCAGGCAACCGAGCTCTGCGAGGCACCAGGCGGCGTTGAACTTGTTTGCATGGTAAAGGAGGGAGGGAGGGAGGGAGGGAGGGAGGGAGGGAGGGAGAGAGAGAGGGAGGGAGGGAGAGGGGGGGGGAGAGAAGATCGAGGAAGGAAGGATGAAAGGAAAAAGGAGTGCCTGATTTGCTCTTGCAAGCTTGGGTACGTCTACTCGCAGGAAGGGAAGCAACACGCTGGTCGATGGTTCGGGCTGGAGGGATTCTTCGCGCAGGTTCAGGTCCGTGCGAGGGAGGGAGGGAGGGAGGGAGGGAGGGAGGGGGAGTAAAACGATGCTGTAGGAGAAAGCTCACGTCGCCTCGTCTGGAGCTTCCGTGCTGATGGACGCCGTGAGGACTGCGAACATGGCACAGGTAGGAGGAGAACGACGGCGACGACGAGGAGCTTGGTGGTTGAGAACGGAGATTGACGGGTGAGGTCGGCAGGAGATGGGAGAGCCTCGAGGAGCTCGTTCGGAGGTGAAGAGAAGCTGCAGGGGCTGTGAGGGCTGACGGGGGGAACAGGCGCAGCAGCGTGAGATGGAGGCGAAGATGATGAGGTGAGAGGCCCTGCTGAAAGAGGAGACGAGGAAGGGGGGGGGGGGGGAGGAGAGCAGTTCTGAGACTGATTGTGTAGATCCGGGTTGAACGTCGTGTGGAAAATGGGAAAACTTCTCTTGGAGGAGCGCGTGCGACGTGTTTGCGAGATCATGTTCAGGTAGTCTCCCTCCTCCTCCTCCTCCTCCTCCTCCTCCTCCTCCTCCTCCTCCTCCTCCTCCTCCTCCTCCTCCTCCACCTCTTCCCTCCCCCCCCCCGCCCCCCCTTTTCTCCTTCTCCTCTCGCTCTCCTCGCCTTCTCCTTGTCACTCTTGTTGTCGCCTTTCTCTTCCTCCTCACTCCTTTCTCACTCTATTTCTCTCTTTGGTTTCTCTTCCTCTCTCCTCGTCCACCTCTGCGTCTCCTTCCTTTCCCTTCCCTTCCTCGCTGCTCCCCCGCCCAACTTTCCTCTTCCTCCCCCGCTTGCTTTTTACTTTCTTTCCTCAGCCGTGACTCTCGGAAAGTGGAGAAGCTGTCCAATGCGATGATTGAGGTGAGAGAGGAGGAGACGGAGAGAATGTGGGAGATGTAGGAGGACGAAGACGAGAAAGGGTACATGTACGAAACCGAGGAGGACGAGGCAGGACAGAGAGGGGGGGAGACAGTCAGCCAACAAAACACAGAGAGGCGAGGGAGGGAGGGAGGGTTGAGGAGGAGGAGGAGGAGGAGGAGGAAGGGAGCAGGAGGAGCAGGAGGAGGAAGGGAGCAGGAGGAGCAGGAGGAGGTGATATGGGATGCTGACGAGAGGTAGATGGGCGAGCTGTTCGAGCGTATTGGGGAGGTGGAGACGAGGAAGGCTCGAGCCAAGGCGATTCAGAACGGAGGGACAGGACACGAAGGGCCGCAGTTCCCCGGCCTCTAGAGGGAGACCTGTAACGCCCTGGAGGCTGTGCGAGGATGGAGATGTGGAGAAGGCACGGAGGAGAGGAGGAGGAGGAGGAGGAGGAGGTGACGTCTTGCGAGGTTGAAGCTGCTCAACTTTCTCTGTAATTTAAAAGTTGAAATGAATTCAACTATCAATAGGACATCTCCTGCCTCCTCCTCCCCCTCCCCCTCCCCCTCCCCTCATCCTCAATCAGCTTCTCTTCCCAGTTTTTGTCCTCTTTTCCTGCTGCCCACGTTCGATCTGCTGATCTATTTCCCCTCTCCTCTCCTCTCTCTCTATCTCCCTTCCTCCTTCTCTCCTCTCTCCCCACCTCTTTCTCCTTCCCCCTTCTCTCTCCCTCCCTCTCCCTCTGACATTTCTTTTTTTCTTCCTCTTGTTCTCGTCTTGTTATGACTTCAGTTGGCTCCTTGGCTGCCTCACGTGATTCTGCTGCTTCAGCTGGGCAAATTCCTGAGCCTGCAAAACTTCAGTCGGCGAGCTTCCTCAGTCCTTCCCCTTCCTCCATACAGGCACACACCCGCATCCTCCTCCTCCTCCTCCTGCTCCTCCTCCTCCTCCTCCTCTTTCTCTCTCGTTATCTATTTTCTCGTCTATCCTACTCTTCTCCGACTTGCCGCACAGGTCTTCCCCTCCCTCTCTCCTTCCTCCCCTCAGAAAGCCTCCCTGTCCACCTCGTACCTCAGAGGTCTCTGAGATTTCCTGCCGAATTTCGTCCAACGTCTTACTGCAAGGCATCGGGTGAGGGGGAGGGTGAGAAAGAGGAGGGAGGGGGAGAGGGAGGGCGACTGAGGATGTTCAACTCACTTTCCTTCCTCCAGCTCCTTCTCGTATCTCGACGTCTCTTCCGCCGTCGCCTCCCTGCCGCAGAGCTCGAGGACGAGCGCCTCGACCTCCCTGCGGTGGTAGGGACGGTCCCCACACATCTCCTGGTGGAACTCCGCACGAGAGATCTGATGGAGCTTTGTGAGCAAGAGGAGATAGACGCGGAGATTCAGAAGGCGGAGAAAGGAGGGGGGAGCAGGAGGTGAGAGGAAGGTTCAGGGAGGAGAAGGCGGAGAACGAGGGAGGTGAGGTGAAGGAAAGCGGGGGAGAGGGAGGAGGGGAGAGAGCGGAGAGGGGAGAAGGAAGGGGAAAGGGGGGGGGGGGGGGGAAGGGAGGAGGAAGGAGGAGGAGGGGACCTGATTGCTGGCGAGCTTGAGGACCCACATCTCGAACTTCTTCTGGTGGAGGGAGAGGGAGAGGGTCGGGCACATGCGATGAGCGACCTCGCGTGCAGCCCTCAGGTTGTCGTGGATGGCCTTGCGGTACTCGACGTGCCTGGCGTCGAAGTACTCGCTGACGGGAGAGAAGTGGAAGACATAGTAGATGAAGCAGAAATTGAACACGAAGATCGCCCCCACCACAACCCATGACAGCGTCGAGGGAGAGCGCTTCGGGTACCTCCTCCTGCCCCTCCCTCCTCCTTCTCCAAGGTATCCTGCCGCGACTTCGTTGAAGTGTCGCTGCTCCTCCCCTGACTGATCGTCGTCCTTGAACTTGGAAGGAGCCTTCCCGGTGTAGAGGAGGATGGTCTTCCCGCAGGCCATCAGCATCGACCAGCTCAGGAAGAGGGTCCCAACAACCAGGAGACCCTGTATGAACGCCTTGTCTCCAGGGGTCCTCCCTCCTGTCTCCCGCATGCTGGGGATGAAGTAGGTTGGCGTCTTGAAGGTAGCATCCTTCTCCTTCCCGCAGGGAACTTCTTCCTTCACCACCTCGCTCTTGAGCGCCCGAATCAGCTTCAGGTACTGATCGCCGTAGTGCTGCGAGGGCTCGACCTCTGTGCCGTCATGCCACTGGTTGAAGGAGTTGACAAGGACAAGGGACGGATATTTCTCCTTCTTCTCAGCCCCTGCCCTCAGAATCTTGGGCTGGCACACAGAGAACCATAGCAGCTGCTTCCACTGGTGCGCCAGCTCCGCCCCTCTAGCCCGCGGCACCGTCGGCCTCCCGCTCCCTCCCCTCCTCCGGTCGTCGTATCCAGGCATCACAGTCGGCACGACCATCATGCCGTGATCCCACGCCAGGGACACGAAGTCGTGCAGCAGCTGCGCCGCTTCCCACGCGAACGAGAGGCCCATCTTGCTCGGCTGAGCCGCGTCATAGAGGTTGTAGCCTGCGATCCCGCTCACGTTGATAGCCTGCATCCCCTTCCAGTCTGCCTGCTCGGGGGCCGGGTACCACCAGATCGTGTCGACCACCAAGTAGAGCTTGTGAGAGGTCGCCGACAAGATGCGGGACTGAGCCTCCTGCATGCAAGCCTGGAAGTTGCGATACCATCGGAAGCCGTACACGTAGAGCACAGGGCTCCCATGGATGCGGAGGTAATTATCTTTGGAGAAGTAGTGCTGAAGGGAGCAAAGGAAAGGGAAAGAGCATGAGTTCAGTCAAGACAAGAGACGACATGACAGACCTTGGCAGCGTACTCCCAGTGATCTTTCAGCCTGTCGCAGTTCTTGCGCTGCGGTAATGTCAGCACAGCAAGGAACGGCGTGGACTCGCATCGGACCACACTCAAGTCCAAGTCATTCTCGCTGGCGTCTGGAGAAGCAGCAGGAGTCATCCAGGAGCTTCAACATGCTGCAAGGATCTCACCTCCTAGGATGTCAAACGCCGTGTACATCAAGGCAACCTGTCCACGAACCCAACGGTCATGAGCGAAGGGGAGGCTGAGCAAGGGTCCAACCTTGACTCCTTGCTTCATGGTGAGGTGTTCCTCCACTCGGCGATCGATCTCGACATCGCGCTCCGGCTGGCACCGGCACGTTCATGGTCCCATCAGGCAGCATGCATGGCACAGACCGCTTGCTCGCCCTCCCCCACCCCCGACCAGGGCATGATGAAGAAGTCGATGTTTGACTGCCTTGCCCACTCGTGATGCTTCTGCATCGTGCTGTGACATGCCGTCAGTCGTGCATCTCTACAAGTCCGTTCCTCACGATCTGTCTGAAAGATCGTATGCTCCAAGCTCAGGCTGTAGACGGTCTTCAGGGCCCCCACAGCTTTCACAGCAGCCACTGACCTCATGCGTCCGCGGGTGATGGCTCCATTGGTCATCCAGGTTGTACCTTGCCAGGCGTCAGAGGTCCAAGTAACCTAGCATCACTCACCAGTTGTAGTAGTAAGCTCCCAGCAGCGGCACCTCCTGGTGGCCTGCTCCTATAATGAAAACACATCAGATCCATGCGTTCCTGGAGCAACGATGATAGAGAAGCTTCAACAGGTCATCATGGAAACATTCAGCGAACCTTTTCTGACGCCATTCCCCATCTCTCTGCCCTCCGTGTCCATGATCATCACCGCCATGGTCGCCATACCCAACCACCACGCCGCCTTATGCCTCATGGTCCTCCCTTGTTCATGCATAATACTCATCGCCCAGTATGGGAACTTGAGTAAAAGATTAGGCTCAGAGCCTGTCTCGGGCGCGGCCCCGGGCGAGCCAGCCAGCCAGCCAGCCAGCCAGCCAGCCACTTTACTCAAAGTTAAGTTAAAGATCAGTACGAGGACAATCAGGAGAGTTAAGTCAGTACGGCGGCGTTCCGGGGCCGAAGCAACTCACTTGCCGTGACTTGACTAAGTTACTGAGCCTGGTTGACTCGACTTGAAGCCTCAGTGATCCGGGACGGCTCTGAAGTCCGGCGAGCGGTCAAATGGGCGAGGGACTCATGCCGGGCTCGCCTCACCGTTAGCCCCAGACAGAGGATGTGTGCGTGGCTCGAGGACTGTATAGAGGTCACCATGGTAGGGTAGGGTACTTTATGACCCCTACTTTAGTCCAAATTTTGATAGAAAAGTACGGGTATAATTGTCCGAAATGTTGATCTCCAGGGGTAGATTGTGAATTGGTGGGGTTGGACTGGGACCCCCTTGTGATGTTTTGGTAGGATTGAGACCAGCTCGGGGGGTGGAGGGTTCCCAAAACGCTTTGAGGTGGGTGGCCTGCAAGAAATGGGGTAGTCCCCAAAAGGAAAGTAGCGACAGGGGTGATTTTGACTAGCATTGAAGGGGTTACTCAAGACCAAGCCGGTAGCTGTGACCGATGAAACGGTGGGGTACACTACCCCACCTACCCAAAGACCCACCCACCCCTAGGATGTGATAAAAAAACGAGCGGGAAGCGCAAGGACCGCGATGCTGGCGGAGAGGAGCGACTGAGGCGAGGGAGTGAGGAGTAAGTACAGGAGCGAGGAGGACGATCCCTTCTGTAACATCTCTCGATAATTGATGCTCTTTGATGCCTGTTGTTCATGTGCCATGGCGTTTCCTGTCTTATGGTCCCCTGCCTGACAATTGTAGCAGAATCACTGGAAAATTCCACAATACCGTAGTTTCGGCCAAAAGGAGGACACAGCGGCGTTCATTGGACCCTACCAACTTTGTCTTGGAAAGACCTCATTGCTGCTTCTCTGATAGCAAAATAGAGTATCACAATGATGGTCATGGATATTTTGAGGCAAGTTATCGGCCACAAACAAGAAAGAGCCCAGCGCTTTTTCAGCTTTGATTGTCATGAAGTCACAAGATGGGCAGAGCTCACTGCGGAGCACAAGATTCGTGATATCGATACTTCTGCAGAATACAGCGATGTGATGGAATGGTTGGATACTTTCAAGAATGGAATCAAGGCAGACTTTGATCTCAAGTCGAGCTTACTGTACAGAGACAAGACCATGGCGGACTATGAGAAAGAGCTTTCGACGAAACATGGAGAAAGTCACCAACCTTCATCTTTGCATGAACCGCTCACTCCAACGGAACAGGGTAGCAGCGCAGAGCAAGGTGTGAAGGATAAACAAGAGGACAAATCGAATTTGTGATGTTCATGGTCGTAGATGAAGCTTTGAATGCTGATGGAGACGGACAGAATTCCACAGCTAGCATCAACGAGGTACTCATTCGTACTTCATTGCTAGAGTTGATCTTGTGGCGAAGGCTCTGAAAGCGCAATCCAAGATCCGAAAAGATAGCAAGCAAGACTCTGGGAATTGCGCGCTGGTCTTGAACTGCGGGGGAGAGGTGCCTGCATCAGCAGTCGATGTATTTTCTTGCTTGTTTTCTCTTTCCATGATTCCAAGAATTTCGTCTCCTCAGGCTCTTCACCCTCTTCTTTTGAATTGCAATGATGTTCCTCTGAGACTGTTTTCCTTGTGACAGTATGTAACGAGTACGTTGCAGTCGGAGGGGAGGAATGATACCGCAAGGTGTTGCGTTTGGAACTGAGCGTGCAATATTTGACAACTAGGCAGGCAATTTCAACATAGAAAGCACCTCATCGATGTGGATGATGAGACAGTCTTGACACTTGCTGTACGTGTCACTAGTTCGCTTTTCAAGTGTCCTAATTGCGTCACTCAAGGCTCGTTTCAATGTAGACCCTATGCATCTGTTATCTCTCGTGCAGCAGAACAAGAAAGACTTTTACAAATTGAGTAAGGTAATGGCGTTTGTCATCAAGATCCTCCTTGGTATTGCTAAGCATGCTACAGATCAAATGCCCAATAGACTCTCCATTGAAGAGGCATATTTCTGTAGATCTTCCTGTATCAACAGTGACAAGGTCATCCTGCATGTATGATAGGGGGATGCAAAGCATGATTTCATGATTTTAGGTATCTTGTGTGTCCCAAGTCAGTGGAGGGTTGGTATGCCTGGTTGAGCACTACCGATGAAGCATTCAAAGCTGGAAATATGGACATTTACATAACTGATTCCCAGAACCAGACATACTCAGTAAGTGACCATGAATTGATTTCATCTTTCTGATGCTACTACAGTCTTTGAACATGCAACGAGATAATTACTTGGTGTCGTTCGACATGGTAGCGATCGAGTCCTTGGGACAGCGCGAGAGGGATTTGATTCAATCTGATCTCAAGTTCGCCCGTGACAGATTGCATGTATGTTATTGTTTCATGTGGGTGCTGCTTCAACCTGACTTTTGGTGAAGTATTTCTTCTCGGGGTGGTGGAGATGTGAATTTTGCAACGAGTGTTTTCAGTCGCTTGCTGAAACTACTGAGCATGAAGAGATTTGTTCAAAAGCCGATCCCAAAGAAATCCAGGCTCGTAAATTGAAAGGCAGGCCAGATATTGGATTTGCAAATGCGACACCTTGTGGAAATCCAGACGAACGTGAGAAGATGGAAGACACCGCCAGGGCGTTTCTGGAGGCTGTGGTAGATGAAGACCTCACGTGGAGGACTTCTCTGCCTGCCGAGGTAATGTTGTACTTGTTTCGAAGTGTCTTGTGACCCAATTCTTTGACTAGGCTGAAGGAGAAGAGTTTACATTGTTCCACCTTTTTCGAACAGTGTTTCCAAGTTGTGCTCACCCAACTTACGGTTTGAAAATTGAAGACTTCAACGACCTTGCAAAGGAGCTTTTCCCTGTCCGAGAGAATGTGTTTCCAGGTACTTTTTCTTGTCGAAGATGCATGCCATGACAAATTGTGTAAGGAATCAAGAAAGTTTTCCTTGGAGCGAGCTTGCGAGATGTGAAGGAAGATGACAAAGAGAGCAAGTTTTGGAAAACATTTGTCAATTGTCTGGGCGTCAGCGAGAGCCGCGTCGAGGAAATCCAGGACATCATAGTTCAACAGAAGGAGGCTTGGGAAACGCATTTGGATGAGCTGTTGAAGAAACTACCATCTCATATGGAATTTCTTTCCTTGAAAAACCCCAGAAAATTACCGAAGTCCGATTCAGGTAAAAAGCAACCCAAGAAACCTGAACAGCCGAGTCCTCTTGGAAAGGCAAAGGATGTCGAGTTAGCCAACCCTGCGGCAGCGGTACCTTCAGATAGTAAGCAACTCCCTTGGCTCAAATAATGCTTAACTACTTGGTTGCCTTAGACCCCCATCCAAATTCGACGCCAGCGAAAACAGAAAATGCAAAAACACCGCCTGCAAGTGAGCCTTATCGTGTTGGGGACTGGGTCATGCTGCATTCACTGAAGACTAATGCGGATTACAACTCAAGGTGCGTTTTCGATTAAACGGCTTCCCAGATCCTGAAATGTGCAATAGAATCGGACAGGTCGAGAAATGGGATGAGAAGAAGAAAATGTTTCATGTCAAGCTGATCGAGGGAAAGAAATGTGCTTTAAAATCTGCTAATCTCACCAAGGTACCTGGACCGAATGGTACACAGCAGCCCCCCGAACCGGATTGCAATCCTCCTGAACCAAAGCAAGACAAAAATATCAAGATCACCGTTTGTCTGAACGAGCACACAAAATTTGAAATCAGTATCATGAGTTCAAGCAAGGTGTCGGAGATCATAGACAAAGTCCAGGCCTTGGAAACTACTGAGAATGCTGGAAGCTTTTCTGCATTGCATGCATTGACGAAGCAGGGCCAGAAACCTGTTATAAAACGAGGGGAAAAGTCCTTACCCTTGAGTGATATTTTGTCACAACTCGATGTGGTTGATGGAGATGAAGTTATGTTTGAGATGGGGAATACTGAGCAAGAGCAAAAGTCAGAATCGAATGTAGACGTATCGAAAGGTATATGATGGTAACCAGAGAAGGGATTAAAGCTAATTTGATGCAGGGTTTGGGAGCAGAAACAATGCAACAAAGGATGATCTTACTAGCACTGGATCAGATCGAAAAGACACGACTACACAACCAAATCTTGGCATGGCTGCCGCGACCAGTGGAACAAAGTCGTCAAGCAAGGAAGCTTCAGGTTGGTCGTGTTTCTAGGTTCGTTTCGAAGCTGAAATGTGATTTCAAGAAACGTTAAGCACAGCAAAAGCGGCGGGCCAACTCCAACCGAAGCGTGTCGATGGTGTAAAAGAGAATGATCCAGACAAGAAGCCAGAAATTTGTAAGTTTTTTCATATAGAGCCTTCTTGTATGTTGGATCGACACCAGAAGTGATCTTCTAATTTCAGCAGGCTCCAAGTTAGAAGGAGATACTGCTGGACGCAATGTTTCTTCTGAAAAAGCATCGCCCGGTGAAATGAAAGAGGCTTCTACAGAAGACAAGCCCCGACAATCGGTTGTAACAGATTCGTCGAATCCCCCTTCTGCTATGGAAATTGATGGTGCTATCAAGCCCGAAGTTGCGAAGAAGAAAGACGACGACGTCCCTATGTCGAGGACAAAGCGTACCGTAAGTACGAACAAGGTGGCAGGGAGTGATGTGCAGTCACAAAAGCCTCGAACTGAGGTGTCGGAGACTGAGGGCAGCACAGTTGACGTGAAAAGCACAGAAGAGGATGTTTCCAAGAACAAAGTCAAAAAATCTGCTAAAGGCAAACCCGCGGAAGGTCCACATAATACCCTATCGGACACAAAGCTGCCAAAAGAGTCGGAGACAAGTGCGTCAGGACCGCATTCGACGCAATCAGCTGACGCTGTTGGCGAGGGCCCGCAAGATGGCAAAGCTCTTCAGGAACCATCCAAGGCTGATGAAAGCTTGCCTCAGATTACGAGCAAATCCACTAAGGATGCAGACAAAGCTGCTACCTCGGGGGCAACACCGATCAAAGACACTTCGGATCGTGAGAAAAGTCCTCAAAAGCGTATGGAAGCCTCGAACGAATTGGCTGGCAAAGGGGACAACATGACCACAGCAGAGACCACACACAAACACGAACAAACGAAGAACGTCAAGAGATCGAAGCCCAATGCTCATGAGGTTTCAGAAGACTTGAAAGCTCGGGGCAAGGTCGTGGCACATGAAGTGAATTCTCAACCTTCTCAGCCACATTTGTCTGCGGAAAGTGACGAGAAATCCAAGGCTGAAGACGTGCCTGGCACACACACGAGTAACACGATCCCTCTACTAGCCTCTGATTCGCTATCCTCGCCCGCAGGTGCGCAAGGACATGTACAATCTAAGACTAAGGAGAAGGCTGGTGAAGACGATCATAACGATGATGTACCGATTGCAACTTTGGTAGGGACAAAAGGTAGCGAGTCTGATCGAGATCAAGGACTAGAAAGTGACAAGTCTAATAAGCAAAAATCACGAAGCAAGAAATCTAAAGACAATGGTAACGAGGAATTAAGCAAAGCCCCAGGCAAGCCCAACGACAACATCAGTTCTGTTGTCGATACACCTCATGGAGAAGCCGGACAGACTCAGCAGACGGCAAATTCGAAGCCACAACAAGGACAAGGCTCGGGCGAGAAAGTCGGGCAGAACCTTGAAGCCAAGACATCCGCACAAGTCTTGACCGGAACTCCGATTGATGAGCACAACGCGGCGAAACCATCAAATGCTGGAAAGAGCCGCAAGTCCCAGGACTCGAAAGAAGACCAAACGCACAAGGTTCGAAAAGAGGAAGCTCCCAAGGTACCAGAAGACAAGGCTCCCAAGGTCGAGGAGAAATCATTAGCAGTTAACCCAACCACCAATGCTCCCAAGGATTCTCAACCATTACCGCCGGTAAAGTCGGAATCTGGTGACAAAAAGGTGATTGAGCAGTCATTGACTCGTAGTGTTCTATCGCTCATACACAAGGCCGACGAAATCTCAGTTACCCCTGGTGCTTCGAGTGCTGAAACACCTGAGGAGAGCAAAAAGGTTGAACCGAAGGCAGCAACTAGGAAGGAGGCTGAAAAGGAGATATGTTCTGACGCCAAAGTTGGCAAGGACGGTATAGAAGAACATGCCGAACGTCAGTCCAACCAAGGATTGAATGCGTCGTTTATCTCCTTGGATAATTCCATGGACATCAGTGGCTTTCGTGATGAGATTATGGCGAGTGATCAATCAGAAAAAGCTCCTGCTCCAAGTGAGCCTACGGCTGCTGAGGAGATAAAAGAAAGCGTGACATCGGAGAACCTTCAGAAATCTGGAGCAGCGACGGTCAAGCATGCAGCGGACCAACAGCACCAGGAGAAGGCCGCTGAAGGAGACTGGAAAGTGGGAAGCTTTGGAACTGAATCGATTGAATCCGGGTCGCATCCTTCAAACTCTGCCAAGAGGAAGAGATCTGCGCACGAATCGAGCAAGACTGATGAGAGCATGGACAAGCCTATCGACAGCCACCGGCCGGAGGTGACGGAGCAAACGGCAGAGCAGCCAATACCAACATTGCACACCATGAGTCATGATACTGAGTCAGATGTGAAGAAATCCAAGGATACAACTCATGCAGCTGCGGACAAGAAGGCTTCCATGACTGAAAAAGACAGCAGCGAGAAAGAAAACTCTCGTGAGACTTCTTCCGAGAATACGGAGGGCGCAAAGACTCAGAGGAGGAGGCAGACTTCGGAGAGCGGGAGGAAGTCGGGCTCCGCACTTTCAAGGAACAATCATGACGAGGAAGAGCAACAAACAACCAAGAAGCGCAACAGGAGGGAGTCGAACGACGAAGCCGAGGAAGAAAGACAGAGCACAAGATCGAAGAGAAGGTGCGTGATGACGATCGAGAAGGAGCGCCAGGCAGAGAAAGAAAGGCAGCAGTCTCTCAAGAAGTACATCGGGATGGAGGTCCAGAAGGAATTCGATGGAGTGATGTACCGCGGCAAGGTGGTAAGGATCAGCTACGACAGGACAAAGAAGGGTCCTGAGGCGGAGGACTTCTTCAACATTGTGTATGAAGACGACGACAGGGAGCAGATGTGAGGCTCTCTCTCCCCTCTCTTTGCTTCTTCGTTCTGATGAAGTTGTACAGGGACTTCCAAGAACTTCAGCGCTACCTCGTCCGCAAGTGATGTCGTCTCAGCTCTACCGTACAAGGGCGTGAAACAGAGTGGGGGTGCAGCTGCTGTCATGCCATGCCCGTCATGCACACTTGATTTGATAAAGATTTCTTTGATGTACGAGGATGGGAGAAGGTCGGGCCCTCAGGCTCTCGATCAGTGGGGCTTCTTGTTCATCTGCTGCTCGAGGGAAGCGTAATCAACAGTCGCTCTCCTCCTCTTCCCTGCTCGTTGGGTCAGTCGGAGTCGCTCACAGGGTTGTAGTCACTTCTGCCCGAGCGGTTCAGCTCCTCCATCTTCATCGCCTCCTTCAGCTCTCGTGCTCGCTCGAGGCTGCAGCAGGGGTTAGGTCGTGCCCAGCTGGACCTTGAGGTCATCACCCAGCAGAGAGCGAGGTCAACCTGCTCGCGCTCGGCTCGTACTGGCCGCGAGAGACTAGCAGAGCTCGCACGTGCGCGGACACGCTGGCGAGGCGTGAGGAGGTGAAAGAAGGTCGAGAGTGGAGGAGGAGAGGCAGAGGAGGGGAGGAGAGAAGCAGATGAACCTGCGGGCGAGGGGAGACAGGGGGCCGCCGTTGGTGTTGTACCCTCCCTCCAAGATTGAGACTAGCTTTCCTCCACAAGTGACCTCGGCCACTTCACAGAGCTTGTCCGTCACCTGATCGACTCATCAGCCCTTTACACCCTTCACGCCCTCGCAGAGACCCAAAAGAAATCGTCCTCGGTGAGGGACACAAGACCGTAGTTCATGAAGTCCGCTTCATGCCCGTCAAAGCCAGCGCTAACCAGCACCTGGACCCGCGAGTTTGAGGTTGAGGAGGAGGAGGAGGAGGAGGAGGAGGAGGAGGAGGAGGAGGAGGGTTCGAAGGCTGAATGAAGAAGCAGGAGAAGGTCGACCAGGTCAGGCTTGAAGGAGTGAAGACGAGGGAGGAGCTTTTCCTCTACCACCTGCCACGTCATCAGCCGTCATGGCACGAAGATGGGCCATCACTTACCCTGCGGAAGTCTTGGGTGCCAAACTTGGGCCCGAGGGGGATGTTGAGAATGTTGGGCTCCTCCGTCGCTCCTCCCAAGCCCGGATAGAAGAGGCCCGTGTAAGGCGAACCCGTCGAGTACTTGGCGCCTGCCGAGCACCTTCAGCCCAAGGTCCTGCGATGCTCACCGGCCTCACCCAAATCCTCCTTGACCTCGCCAAAGCCGTGGATGGAGCAGAAGAAGACGTTCTCGCTGTCCCGCTCTGTGAGCCAGGGCTGGTGGAGCAGAGGAGGGGAGAAAGCAGGTGAGTAGAGGAGAAGACAAGACGAGACGACACCTTGTAGCTCCAGCTTGTCACACAGAACTGAAGAATCCCGTCAGAGCCCAGCACACCCTCAGCTAAAGTGTCAAATGCTACCTCGCCGAGTGGTGTGTCTGCAACGTGCTTGTACCTCCAGGGCTTCAAGTTTCGAATCACCTCCTGCTCTCCACGACTTTACCTCTGCTCCCTCTCATGTCTCTCCTTCACCTCCGTCCCGTTCCCATGGTGAACGTCGAAGTCAACGATAGCGACGCGAGCGGCCAAACTGGAGGACGCGATCAGAAGAAGAGTACGGGAGGAGGAAAGAACCGATTTGCCATGGCATGCGCTGCGCCGATTGCCACGTTGCTGAGGAGGCAGAAGCCATGGGACCTCGTCTTGCTCCCCTGCTCCACCATCGCCTCAGAGGCTCCTTGAGGCCCAGCATGGTGTCCAGCAGGCCTTCATGGGTTCAGGAAAGAAGCAGCAGCTGGGGTCTGACCTGACCACACAGAAGGCGTTCCTTCCCTTCCCCTCCATGACGTCTTTGATCGCCTCGATGACGCATCCTGCCGCATTCACAGCGGCATCGTAGGACTCGGCGGTCAGGACGGTGTCGACGTCAAGTCTCTTGCTCGACGACTGAGCATCTTGGCTGCTCTTGAGAGCCTCGCACGAACTTGAGATCTTCTCTGTCAGCAGGCCGTCAAGTGCTGGCGGGTAGGCCGCATCCTACCAATGTAGTTGTAGTCGTGGACGCGGAGGATGTCAGTGATCAGGGCCGGCTTGTCCAGGTCTCGGAGCTCGACCCGGCCCTGAAAGATCGAGCCCCGCAGAGCTCCGAGCTGAGGGTCCAGCAGAACCTTGAGGAGAACGTCACACAGCCGGCAACTTCCCAATCTTCTACTTTGATCCGATCCGCGTTCTCTGGCCCGAGGAGCTTCGAGGCCGCGTGATGGCTGCACTTTTCTGACGAGTAAACCTAGGAGGCAGACCTGAGGAGGGTACTTGATTACTCGCCCGTTACCAGAGTAGCCGCTGCTTGCTCGCTCGCTGTCTCTGCCTCCTTGTTCAACTTCTCGCAGATGAGATCTACACGCAGAGTCACGTCAGACTGGCCAGCATTCTTCGATCGGACCTGCAGCTTTCTGATCGCCACACCGAAGTGCGAGCGAGAGAGGCGACCCGTACGACAACGACTCGCAGGACAGCATGTCTATGCTCGTCACTTGCAGCAGCAGCTCCACCATCTTGCAGCCTAGAGGAGGCCGTCAGGCGCTAAGCGAACAGACGAGGCCTGGGGCACTCACTGCGAGCACCATGGAAGAGAGCGTAGTGGATGGGGAGGCTGAGCGAGAAGTCTTGAGCGTTAGCGTCGCCTCCCTCTGCCATCACGTCAGCGCTCACCCTGAGCATCGTGAACTCGCAACCCTCCAGGAGGATCGCGACCACTTCCTCGTGCCCCGCCAGACACGCGCGGTGAAGGGCGGTACATCCCATGGCGTCGGTAGCCTACAGGTCAAGGTCAGCGGGCAGGAGGGAGGAGGATGAGATGTCGACAGTCGCGCTGGCGCCTCCTTTGAGGAGCATCCGAACCATCTCCGAACAGATGGACTTGCGCTCCTCGAACCCAGCTTGAGCCAGGGCCAGGTGAAGGCAGGGGAGCTCCTGCGAAAAGGAATGAGGGTCAGCTGCCTGAAGGATGGGAGGAGAGGAGGGAGGAAGAGAAGGGAGGGAGAGGACGACGTCACTCACAGCATACACGAAGCTGACATCGGACCCGTTGTCGATCAGCAGCCGAACGCACTCCACATGCCCTCCCACCAGCGCGCGAGCGAGGGCGGTAGACCCCTCGTGGGCCTCGGTAACGCCCTCGATGTTGTTGCCGACGGAGAGGAGGCGAGCGAGGAGCTCGTGGTATCCTCGTTCTGCTGCCCAGTGCCTGCAACCCGATCAGCCATGAGGAGGAGCATGAGGAGGAGCAGAGGAAGGGGGAGGGGCTTACAGGGAGCAAACCTTCCTCTTGTGAATCTCCTCCGCACAATCCTCCTCCACCTTGGGCTCAAGTTGCTTCCAAGCCTCCTCGTCATCCAGTTTTGCTCCCTGCTCGTTCAACTTCTCTCCTCCTCCTCCTCCTCCTCCTCCTCCTCCTCCATACGCCTTCAGGAGCTCCCCAGCGCCTCGTACCATGTCAACCAGAGGATACGGTGAAAGGATTGAGCTAAATTGGTTTACGAGGCTTGAAAGGGGCTGAGCTAATTGATACATATAAAACGAGAAAAGGGGCATGGAGGATGCCATGGGGGAAAGGAGGGAGGGAGAGAGGAAGGGATGCTGGGGAACAAGGGACGTGGAGGAAGAGAGACTAGGATGAGGACGAGAAGGGATGAGGGAGAGAGTGCTAGGAGGAGGGCCAGAGCGAGGGTGGTGCTGCAAGGAGTAGGTAAGAAGGGCATCAAAGTGCAGAAGGGAGACAGTAGGAGGGGACGCTGCTGAGAGACGGAGTGTCGATGAGGGAAACAAGCGTACCAAGACTGATCTAGAGGTGGGCAAGCGCAAGTGTCAGACAGGAGGAGAAGTGAACGAGCATCTGATGGCTACCATGTGAGGAGCTCGTAGCAGACAGGATGGTCAACCTTTGGGGGGTTACACTCCTCGTGCTGTCCACAGCTGATGTCGTCCTTGCAACCATCCTCCTCCTACACGGCAAGTTCGACCATGCCAGCATCGCCCTTGCCTTCAGCGGGTACAACGTCGTCAGTCCGCTCGACCTCTGGTTGGTGTGTTGGGTTCGGCTAATCTTCACGTGCTGCCTGCTCTCCATGGAGACATGCCGGGCAGTGACGAGGAGGTACGCTCAGCCGAGCCTCGCTCCAGATCTCCTCTCCCTCCTCACCTGCGTCGACCTCTCGTTCCTCGTCCTCGAGCTTGACGTGTGGATGAATCTCTTCTTCATGCTGTTCACTACCGGCCTCCTCTTCAAGCTCGCTTTCTTTGCCTGCTTCCTTGAGCTGATGCCGCCGGATCAAGGATGGAGCTGGGCACTCCTTGCTCAGTCTGCCGTGTTCATGCTTGCAGAGTTTCTTGCAGCAAGAAGGTACCTGAAGCAGAGGAGCCAACCAGGACAAGGGGACGCGAACTCTAGCGACGGAGGATACTCGCTGATCCCGCAGGAGGAAGTCGGGCAGAGCCCTGGCTCGTGCTCCAACCTCGAGGAGGAAGAAGTCGATGCGGACAAGGAAGGGTCGCCCAAGGAGGAGGGAGGAGTGACGTTGAGCAGCCACAAGAGGATCCTATGGCGGTTGTTCGGCCTGGCCATGCAAGAATGGTCCTACCTCGCCCTAGGGCTTGTCTTCCTCGTGGCCGCGTCCATCTCGCAGGCTCTCCTTCCTCGCCTGACGGGCGACGTGATCAACAGCATCGTCATCGACAAGTCGGAAGAGGACATGGAGGAGGCGCTGAGGAGTCTGACCTTGTTCTCGCTCCTCTGCGCGCTCTTCTCCGGCCTGCGAGGGACGTGTTTCTTGGTGGTAAACACCAAGATGAACATCAGGATAAGGAAAGACCTGTACCAGTCCATGCTCAAGCAGGAGATTGGTTTCTTCGACCAGAACAAGGTCGGAGATCTCACGAGCAGGTGACGCTGAGCCTGCCGATGGCGTTGAGGGCGCTGAGAGCTTGTCAGGTTGTCGTCGGACACAAACAAGATGAGCGACCAGGTGCATTCCTCCCCTCACTCCTCCTCTATCTCCTCCTCTATCTCCTCCTCTTTTGCCATCCCTCACTCGACTTTGATGTTTCTTTCCTCTCCCCCATCTCCTCCTAACTTCCTCCCCAGATCGGCCTCAACCTCAACGTCTGCCTGCGCAGTGTCGTGCAGAGCATCGGCCTGCTTGCCTACATGCTCCTCTCCCAATGGCGCCTCACCCTGGTCACCTTCATTGCCGTCCCTCTCGTCTCCCTCCTCTCCAAGGTCTACGGCCACTACTACCACCTCCTTGCCAAGGCTGTGCAGGACCAGCAGGCGAGGTGCAACGCGGACGCGGAGGAGGTGATCGGGTCGATGAGGACTGTGAGGTCGTTCGGGTGCGAGGAGGAGGAGGTGCGCAGGTATGAGCAGGAGCTGCAGGAGATCCTGCGGCTGGGGATCAAGCAGGCGTCAGCCTACACCGGCTACATGTTCTGCTTCACGGGAGCTCCGCTACTGGTGACCGTCGCCGTCCTCTACTTCGGGGGGCACATGGTCTTCACCCACCTCCTTCAGCCCGGCGACCTCGTGGCATTCGTCTTCTACCAGCAGAGCCTCTCCCAGGCCATCAACAGCATCGGCGACGTTTACGCGGGGCTGATGCAGGCGGCAGGGGCAGCCGACAAAGTCTTTGACATCATTGACAGGAGGCCTGCTACCTGCCCTCCCTCCAGCTCCTGCTCCTTCTCCTCTGCCTCCTGCTCCTCTCCCACCCACTCCTCTCTGCTTCTCTCTTCCTCCAGCGAGCTTTCCAAGGAGCAGCTCCAGGGCTCGATCACTTTCCAAGAAGTCTCCCTCGTCTATCCCTCCCGCCCGGACGCGCTCGTCCTCGACCGCGTCTCCTTCCACATCGATCCGGGGCAAGTCGTCGCGCTCGTCGGCTCCTCGGGCAGCGGGAAGAGCTCCTGCATCTCGCTCATCGAGAGGTTCTACGAGCCGACAGGAGGAGAGGTCCTCCTCGACGGCCTGTCCCTCTCCTCCTACGACAACTCCTTCCTCCGCCGCCATATTTCCCTCGTCGGGCAGGAGCCCGTCCTCTATGCCCGGAGCCTGCTGGAGAATATCGCCTACGGCCTGGGACGGGAGGTGGAGGAGGCAGAGCTGCGCAGACGGGTCACCCTCGCAGCCCGGCAGGCGTGCGCTGACGAGTTCATCATGAGGATGGAAGACGGGTTCTCAACGCATGCGGGAGAGAGGGGTAGTCACCTCAGCGGGGGGCAGAAACAGCGCATTGCCATTGCTCGTGCGCTGGTTCGAAATCCCTCGATCCTCCTGCTGGATGAAGCAACGAGCGCCCTCGACACTGCAAGCGAAGCACAGGTGCCTGTCCATTCTACCTCCCTTCCCCTCTCTCCTTTTCCCTCCTACCTCCCATCCCCTCCTACCTCCTCTCCTCTGACTCCTGTCGACAGGTGCAGAAAGCGATCGACGAATCAATGAAAGGGAGAACGGTCCTCGTGATAGCTCATCGCCTCTCAACGGTACGTCCACTCTCTCCCCTCCTTCCCCGCCCTCTCTCTCTCTCCTCTCTCTCCTCCTCTCTCCTCCTTCCTCTTCCTACCTCTCCTTCCTCCTCACTGCTCTCTCAGATCCAGCGAGCTGACAAGATCATCGTCCTTTCCAACGGCCTCGTCGTCGAGCAAGGGACGCACAAGGAGCTGTTGGAGGCGGGAGGAGCGTACGCTGAGCTCGTCTCGAAGCAAGTGTCCATAGACTGATGCAAGCCACGCTGCTGCTACCTCGTCCACATTCACTCGAGTAAAATACAAACCAAACCTCCCCTCCTCCTCCTCCTCCTCCCAGTCCCGCCCGGCCCGCCTTCCTCCTGCCTCGCGTCCCCCACAACCTCCGACCGCCTCACGAATCGCTCTTGTACTGCTTGCACAGCTCGCTGAAGGTGGGTCGCTGACCTGACAGGAGGTCACTCAAGCAGCTCCGGCATGTCCCTTCTCACCCGCATCGCTCGTCCAGCATCGCGTCATCATCGCCCAGTCATCATCCGTACAGCTTAAAAAGAAACAAAGTGAGAGGAGAAGGAAGGAGAGGACGAGGACGAGGACGAGGACGAGGCGAGGATGAGGATGAGGACGAGGACGAGGACGAGGACGAGGACGAGGACGAGGACGAGGCGAGGACGAGGACGAGGCGAGGACGAGGACGAGGACGAGGCGAGGATGAGGATGAGGATGAGGACGAGGACGAGCATCCGGTTGCTTACTCAGCAAGTCTTGTGAGCGTCGATCCCTTCAGCACCTGCTCAGCTCCTCAACGACCAGCAGACACCAGCTGCTCGCCTCCTCACCTTGACCTTCACCACAGACTCCGCAACAGACAGCGTGAAAGGAACTTCGCCGTTGGCATACACCTGCCATGCCCTGCCGAGACGTTAGGGGAGCCGAGGCAGCACGTGACTCCTCACGTGACTCCGAAGGCCCAGACGTCGCTCTTCTCCGACCAAGGAGCCGACCACCTGCCCAGCAAGTCACCTCCTGCTCCTCAGGCCCCGCGTCTCCTTACACATGCTGGGATCTAAGGATCTCTGGAGCAGCCCATCGCACAGCAATCACTTCCTTCTCCTGGCTCCCTGCTGCACCATCGTCACCCCCCGACCGAGACAAACAGGCGACAGACCTCCTGAGAACGGCTTGGGAGGAGGGATAGGGTGGCCCATTTTCACGGCCATGCCAAAGTCAGTGATCTTAGCGACGATGGGGTTCTCGTTATGGATGAGGATGTTGTGGGCAGCGAGGTCACGGTGGATGATCTTGCAGGACGCGACATGTCGCATGCCCCGGCAGACCTGATGGATGATATCGTGCTTCTGCGGTACTGTCACCTTGCTTCCCTTCTGCGCCAGCCAGTCGCTGAGGATGCCGTACTTGCACCACTCCAGCGCTATGCAGACGCCGCCATCGCCGTAGCGGAAGGTGCCGAGGCAGTGGACCACGTGGGGATGCTGGGAGATGCAGCCCAGGATCGCGACTTCCTTCTGGATTTCAGCGTTCCCCTCGCATCCTCCTCCTCGATGCTTCAGCACCAGGATCGTTTCATCCCCCATGGTCCCCAGGTAAGCATTCTTGAAGGAGCCGCACGCGATCGGGCTCCTCATATCTACAACGGCTGGTCCCAGCACTCGCGGTTTCTCCTGCTGCTTCTGTCCCTTCATCTGCTTCGCCGGGTCTTCCGGTGGTCTCGCAGCCTCGGGCGCAGCTGGGCTACTGCTGGGGGCACTGCACTGCTGCTTGACCGGGTTGCTTTCTACAGGCTTTGGCTTGGGGTTCCAGTAGAGGGAGGCGTCGTACCCGAGGATCTGCGACTGCTCCACTGGGTCCTTGACGCCGATGGCGATGAGTTGTGCAACTTCCCTTGCTCGCCGAATTTCCATGTCCTCGTCTGCCCTCTCACTCCTCAACGGCAAGCTGACCTGTGGCTGGCTCGCGGGTTGTGGGGAATGTACTGAAGTTCCAAGAATCCTTGCCTGCTCTTCTGGATCCGTGACTCCGATAGCTATCAGCTGCTCCAGGGTCACTTCATTCTTCCTCCTCTCAACGCTCTCTGACTGCACAGCGTCGTGATCTGAGTTAAAGCGTTGAGGAGCGCTGCTTTCTGAGTTTAAATACTGTGAAACAAGGTTGTCTGAGTTCAAATACTGTGAAACATTGCTGTCTGGATTGAAGTACTGTGAAACACTGTTGTCTGAATGAAATTGCTGTGGAACATCGATGTCTGGGTTAAAGTACTGGGCTACGACATCTTGATTTGGCTTTGCATCCTCTGGTTTGGGGTCCAAGGGAACACTGTTTGGAATGAATTCTTCTCCATTGTGGAATAAATCATCCTGAAGGTTTAGCTGCGACAGAGGCTTTTGCAGATCATCGGCGTCTCCATCGTTTGATAGCGATTGCACAATCGTAGCGTCCTTGTCTTCTCGACAAACTCCTGATGTTTGCTCGATGTTGACATTTTCATCTGCCACTGCAGGAGTCTCTTCCTTGATGCGCAAAGCGTTGGCTCCGACGGGCTCTGTGAGGCTTGGAGAAGCATCAAGATCGCCACTCAACGAAAACGCCTGCTCCTCATTTGAGTGCAAACTCCGCCCCCCCCCCTCCCCCGGCCCGCCACGTAAATGCAGGACTCACAATCGAATGATGTACTCCGCTCTTGTTGTAGTGGTTCCCAGACGTGCCTTCACACTGAACCAATGATTGCCCGCGCATCTACCCAACATCGAACTTAGAAGAAAAGCAATTCAACCGAAGATTTGAAGCCAAATCTTATAAACCTCCCGCTTACCTCGAAGCTACGGACAAGAGTTAAACTCGTAGTCTCAAACCCCTGCCAGCCATTGAGACACTGTTGCGTCCATGATCGATCTCGATTACCATGCTAGCTGTACATATCACCATGCTTACAAGTGATCCCTCCCTCCCCGACAAGAGATTGGCTACCTGAGAACACAGTCTCAGCTGCTGAATGTGGCATTCGCTTCTCACCTCCTTCTCATTCAAACCTCTGAGGATCTCCCCGTTGATTGCGTGCACCTGTACAGCTCACCTCACGAGTTCACAGGAACGGAGTGGCTGAGATTGGTCACCTCCACGCCGACAGAGAGCGCGTCATAATGTGTAGTCGACAACTCAGAACTTCTTATCGTGTATGCCCCGCTAGCGCACTTGTTGAGGTGCACACCGGGATGGTATGCTACAGCAAGACCGTTCGATGCGTGCTCATGGGCTGAGTTGACACCTGAATGTTGATCTAGTTGCGTCGTCCAACCAGCATCAAGAGCATTCGTTTTTGTTCTTGAGGTGGAAGGAGATGGGCTGTTCGACTTGCTGCTTCGTGCTGTTTCATCCTCTTTCATGCTTGCCGAATTTGCAAAGACAGCCCTAGCTTGAGAGAACGAGATTGAGTCAGTGCTTTGAGACGTGTCCGAATCGATCTTTGGGCTGGAAACACCAAACATCAAAATTGGACCAAAACATAGTTGAGTATCTAATCTCACCCAACTTCTCCCATCTTGTCCTATTCCCCAGCTTTGCGAAACGTTGCGCCAGCAAGAACAGTCACAGGAATTTTGAACTTGAACGAAAACTTGATGCGAAACGAATGGAAGCAAAGATTTTTGTACCAGACAGCAACTTTGGAACTGATGTTTGGAACCAGCAGCTCCAAGTTGAGAACAGGTTTAGATGCCAACGCGATGGGAGGCAAGGCAAGCAATACACGGGAAGATGAAGACTTTGACCAGGATGATTGTGATAATATCAACGAGGGAGATGACGAGGAGGCAGAGGAGAAGTTGGAAAAGTAGAGAGGGGAGGAAAGGGAGAGGAGGGAGAAGGATGGGTAAGGAGGGAGGAGGGAGGAGGGAGGACGAAGGACGAAGGACGAAGGAGGGGGGAGGGAGGAGGGAGGACGAAGGACGAAGGACGAAGGACGAAGGACGAAGGACGAAGGACGAAGGACGAAGGACGAAGGACGAAGGACGAAGGACGAAGGACGAAGGACGAAGGAGGAGGGTTGGAGGACTGAGGCGAGGGATGTTTCAGGTCATCCCCGCTTGCTCAGCCAACTCTCCTGCCATGGAGCCCTATCAGCTGGCAACTTACCACCCCTCTGCCATATCACCCCTACAGCATGCTACATCCCACATTGAGGCACCTACTCGTATTTTAACCCCTGCATTTCAGATTCATTTAATGGGATAAGTGGGGGTACTCAATTTAAAAGGGGTCTTTGACGGAGGGTAGTCTCGCAGGGGTAGTGTGATTCCAGGGGTGGAAGGATTGGAATGAACAGTAGGCTAGTCACGAGTGTGCCGTGAACGCCGGGTCGGACAGCCCGGGGCCCGGGCTGCGGCCCGGCCGGCCCGGGCCGGGTTCCGAAGTTCATGTCACTGTCAAGTTAAGCACCTGAGGCCGGGCGGCCCGGGGCCCGGCGGCGAGTACCGGCCCGGGGGCGCCACGGTAGGCTAGTACTACTAGCCGCGGAAGCCCGCGCTGCGCGGGTCAACGAAGTCGCGGGGGCCACGCTGCCACAGGCTGTAACCTGGCCACCGCTGGCTGCTCAGTTGCGATCCCCAGGCCCCGCCGCACCGTGACTGCTGCTGTGCCCGCCGGGCCCCGACCCGGCCCGGGGAGTCTTACTCCCGGGGCGTCCGGTGAAGGACGAACTTGAAGCTTGAGACTCCCGAGATGCTCTCTGCTCCGTCATCGACACGTAGGTGTTGTCTTCCCGCTGCTGTGACCTGTGAAGTCGAGGAGAGAAGTTGAGGGCGAGGGCGGCGGCTCCTCCTGGCACAGGGCGGTGAGAGAGAAGAAGGTTGGGGACGCCTGTCATCTGACGAGGCGTCAAGAGCATCTGTGACGGACTCGGAGGTTTGTGTGCTGGAGATGGATGATGAACCAGGAGGGCTGCTGGTTGTTTGCTCGGCCCTCTCTCGGGGCCTGTCAAGTTTGGAGAGCCAACGTCGTAGGTCGCGATGGTTGGGTTTGCAACGCTCTGCTGCAAGAGGATGGCTGGTCCGATGAGCTTCTGTTGCGGTGAGGTCTCCTGGGGCCCTTGCTCCTGCCGTGAGGGAAGAGGAGCAACTCGTGCTGGCAGGGAGGGCTGCTGCTGCTTCTCCAGCTGCTTGAGCAACTCTGCCTTCTTCTGGGCCTCCTCTTGCGCTGCCGCTATGATTTCAAGCTTCTTCCTGATGGAGTACTGCCAACACATGGAGGTCAACGACGCACCAAGAGCCCTTCACTCACCTCGCGGTACCGACGCGCGCTGTGCCCGTCTTCTTGGGCCACGTCGTCGGACCAGCGAAGCTTGGTTGCTTTGGAAGCAGCAGGTCGAGATTCATCGGTCGAGTCGTCTTGATAATCGCAAGGGAGGAGCTCTTCCCCTTTTCTCTTGTCTTGCTCCTCGTCTATGTCGTTCCCCAGCTCGATGGCCAGCACGGCAGCCTTGACAACTTCAGGCGGCTTCTCTGTCAGCTGGGGTCGATATTTGATGACCCGCATGGTCAGGAGCTGCTCCTGCACGAAAGGATGTTCGCTGGGAGGCATCAGACCCTTGGGTCCCACCACGCGGGGCCCGTCAGCCGTTGCCACGTGCTGCGGGGAGTAGGGCGATCGCTTCCCAGGCTCCAGCACTTCCCTCACCGCAGCCATGGCAGCTCCCAGCAGGTTTCGTTTGCGCGTGGCAGAGTCTGAGCTGGTCGTTGGCCTGTCGTTAGGAGGAGGAGACGCGCTTCTTGTTGCTCGGTGAACTTTCTTGAGGCAGCTGGAGGAAGGGGAGGCCAGGGGATTGTAGCGAGTCCTGGGCCCTTCCTCCTCTACCGCCTCGTCTTCGTTTGCGTCCAATTCTGCTGCTGTCTCTGCTTCATAATCCATGCCAGCGACGTCCAAGTCGAGGCCATTGAGCAGCAGCTCCACGCGTCTTCTCTGATGCTCGATCATCTCCGTGATGCTGTCAAAGATGTTGGCGACCTCCCATGGGCTCTTGTCTTGGTGCCAGGGCTCCCTTCCATCCCCAGGCCCTTGCAGCCTCAACTTGTCCGATGACGCCATCCTCAGCTTCCTCTCTCTCCTCGCCCTCAAGACTTTCTCCTTAGCCAGTTGACGTTCAATGTCGTCAATCAGCGCCTCCATCTTGTCTTGAGGGCTTGGCAGGAGCGTTGTGCTCCTGTTGCCTGCAACGGCGTCAGCACATCATACAGGTGGCTTCATAAGAGCCTCTCTCACCGGAGGGTGACGGAGAAGATCGATTGTGGAGGACTAGAAGAGTGATTTCCTTGCTAACATTCTCAACAAGCTCAAATGCTGAGATCAAGTCCATCCCGCGAACCTCCTTGTCATTGATCGCCAAGATCATGTCGCCAACTACAAGCTGACCACTGAGGTCCGCAGGCCCTCCTTCCTCCACGTCAGCCAACGCGGATAGCAGCTGCTCTTACCTGGGATGATCTCTGAGATCACCAGGTGCTCAGAGTGTCTCTGCCATTCGAAGCTAGAAGAGAGCATGAGAAGGAGAGGGAGGGAGGGAGAGAGAGTCAGCGGGAGATGAATCCATGAGAGCTACCTGAGGCCGAGGGCAGTGAGAGGCGTGGAAGGGATGCCATCAGCTGGTCTCAGGCACTTGAGGCGAACTTGCATGGGAGAGAGCAAGAGCTCGCTGTCACTGGACCCCCTTCCTGTCTTGTCTAGTTCTGTTGGATACACGTCACCGTCCTCTCGCTCCTGCCTCCCTCATCACCTTCGCGCACAGAGTCCACCAGCGCTATGGTCAGCTGATCAGAATCATCATGCTCGCTGGAGAACCGGCTGTTCTCTATCGACGTCCCTCTTGCAAGAAACTCTTCGGTTGACGTGTCATCCTCTGCTGCGACATCCACCCGGTCCTCAGTCTCTTCGCTCGACTCCACAAGCAGCGAGCCCGAGAAATCCACGGCATCATACACGTCGAACGCGTGTACTGGCGACGTTGGCGTGTCCTGCTCGTCGAGCATGGGACAAGTTGCAACGCAAGTACAAGGAGGTGACAGGAGGGGCGACTCTGAGGTTATCTGCGCATGAGCCCTGAGAGCGGAAGAGAAGGAGAGTCAAGGCAATGTCGTGCTCGATGACTCAACTCACACAAACTTGGAGCTCAGCAGATCAGAAAGCGGCGCAAGCCTGGCCGGGCAAGGAGCCGCCTGATCGGATCGTCACTCACTCAGCGCTTGCCAGGGCAGAGCAGCAGACCTTGTGAGCCCTCGAACGACTTGAAGATGAACAAGAGAGAGGAGACTGGCTCGAGACAAACTTTAGCCGCTGAGCCGTGCTGGGGAAAGAGAGCCGGGGCGGGGAGCTGGCAGTACGGCGTAAGCCCCGTGGCTACCGTTCAACGTCACGGTACGGTCCCTCCTATGACGCCCTGCTACAAGTGGGGCGAAGTTTTATGCTCTGCTCAGTGCTGCTCAGCCTGCCGCCCGTGTGCGCAAGCTCCGGGCCCTCCGGGCCCCGGGCCAGGCGACTCAACGGCGGCAGCCCGGGCCGCGGCTGGGCGACCGGCCGGCCGTGCGGGTTAAGTTGACTCCCCTGGCAGAGTTGACACTGTACCCAACCCCAACCCCATGTCGCCTCCACCACCCCCACCCTTTCATTACACCTCTTTTAAGTATTGATTACCCTACCATTCCAGCATTTTCATAACCACCCTACCCCTACATTCCCTGATGTTTTAAGCTTTCGTCGACTACAATTCTCAGGGTATATTTTATTTCACCCCACCGAGCAAGAAACCTTTAATGGTACCCCTCATATTTAGTACTAATCTCACGTAAACCACCCGTACTTGGTAGACCCCCCACAATCCTCACCCCCTCTTGATCATCACCTGTTTACAACGGAAACCGATGGAGTACCCCACCCTCTATTACCAAGTACCCCTTCCAAATATGCCTCAGTTATGGCAAAGGGGTGGGTAGAAAGAGTTCATTGCAGGGGTACACTGTCTCCAACGCTTCCTTCCCCTAAGAAACTTCACGCTCGTTCGAGCTCTGCCCCTTTCGTCCTGCCCCCCCTCCTCCTCTCCTTCTTTTTCCGTCCTCTACCCTCCTACATATTGTTTCCGACTGTGTAACAAGTCTGTCTCCGCTTATCTTTCACTCACGTCCTTCTTCCTCTACTGATTTCTTCTCTTCCCTTCACTAATCTCATTGACACATCCAATATTAATTCAACCCTCCATTTTATTCGTCTGCGTCTTCCCAAGCAAGAAGTGTTAATCCTCGAATCTCAAACAGTACCATCTTGCCTTGATTACCATCAGTGAAGATGGGTTGTGGATCAAGTACATCTGCGAGAGTCGCTCCTATCATCCCCATGGCAAGAACAGGAGATGAAGGGCACAGGAAGCTTGCCTTCGCCAGCAAGGAGGAAGTCAATGAAGTCAGACATGCCGAGATGACGGATGAGGAGCGATCCCGAACAAGCACACCGCAAACCCAACTTGACCACGATCGTGCTCAAGGCTCGCCAAACCGCGAATCTGCACATTGCGATCGAGACCCGGCGACAGCAGATGTGCTTGTTACAGACTCACCTGAAGAGAAGAAGCACGGGTTGTATCCCAAAGTAGATGGAGGAGAGCTTCCTACCATCATCGAGCCTCTTCCTCCGCCCAGCGATGTGGACAGCATGGCCCTCCCTGTAAGGAACGACACCGTCCCGCACTGGGAGCGGGAGGAGGCAGCGATCCCAGCGACACCGACGTTCAGCTCGAAGAGGCCAGGAAGCTCTTCTGGAAGAATCGTGGTGTACAAGACGGAGAAGTCCAAGAAGATGGAGGAGGAGGCGAAGAAAAGGAGGAACAAGGTAGCGGAGCCACTCGAGTGTGCGGACCTAGTCTCACTACTTGTTGCAGAGCAAAGAGGCAGGAGGTGATATCAAGTCTAAGAGACTGCCCCCTCTCAAGGAGTGGAAGAAGAAATGTATGAATCAGGAGGAGGCGGGGAGCCAGTGGTTGTCGCAGTCCGAGATGAGCAGGTCGCGAGTTTGAGAGTGTCCCGCATGCTGTCTAACTTGGCTGCAGGAAGTGGACGGGAAGCTCTGGAGGAGAAGCCTGGACTTTAGTGACCAAGGACTCGGCAGAGGAGCCTGCAAGCTCGGAGGACTGACGAGGAATGTTGATGAATGGGATGTGTGCCAGGAATTCGAACAAAGAAAATCTTTTCAATATTATTCTACACAAGAAGCTCCATCAGCAGCTGCTCTTGAAGCCAACCGCCCTCCCCGGATGGAGGGAATAACAGATTGTACAGACTAAATTGACACGACCAATGGGATCACTCTGCTCTTTCCTCGATCCCCCTTGATCCCCATACATCTTGAAACACGCGCCACCCCCCGAGGGCTTCAGGTATTCCGGGCCAACACAGCAGGGTGAGGCTGCAGGTATGCGGAGGCTGCTTGCAGGTTGTACGCCGAAGCCTGACTCAAGTCCATGGGATTCACCTAGCAGTCATGAGGATGCACATGAAAGTTGGAGCACGCGTTACCTTCGCCATCCCCGCGCTGTTCATGGCGCCCATCACTCGCTGGTATCCTTCTACCTGCGGCCTTGGACCCACAACGGCTGTCGCCGAGAGGGGCAGACCATGCTGGGGGAGGCCGGCTATGTGTCCTGCAGTACGTGAGTGAGACTAGGTCGGATTGAAGACGATTCTCCCTCCCCTCCTCACCGTATGCCTGCCATGCGTTGGGCTGCATCGCTCGAATGTCGTTGTTCATCACCATCCCCATTTGCACGAGGTTATGATCTAACAACCGCACATGTCAGGAGATGAAGCAGCAGACATTCGTCACTAATACCGAGACTTCGCTTTGCCGCCTGCTCTGCCCTTCTCTGTCGATACCTGTAGGCTACAGACATAGTCAGCAATACCCCGTGACCAACTTCCATCTTCACCTTTGCAGTGTCGGTGCGCGCGGTTACAAACTTGAATAGCGCAGCAGCAGACCTTGCGGCATATCGGGCACAACCACTTCCCGTCGCAGAGCTCTTTCAACCCCCTGCAGCGAAATCAGACGAGCAGAAAGCACACAGGGCAGGTGCTCACCGGCCATCAGGAGGAACGACGTCATGCAAGTGCGTCATCAGGCAATGCTCACAGAAGCGCCTGGCAGTAGGATGAGCGCATGTTCCGACGATCTCACTTCTTAAGTCACCTTGCACACTCCATGTTTTCGCAAGCCAACATGCTCGTGATCCTCTTGACCTGCAGTTCCTTGTCATCATCACGGCCCATCACAAGCGTCCTGCTCACCTTCACATGCTGACAGAAGTGACAGTATTTGTTGTGCTTGGCATCGGCCGACTCCCCATCCTTTCGTGACAAGCACTCAGCCCGCTTGAACTAACCTCAACCATGAAGCAGTACCTGGCTCTCAGCTTGGTGCGCTGAAGCCTGAGTTGCAGTAGCAGCTGGGCTTGCAACCGCAGGACTCTGCGCAGAAACCTGGCTCACTGGAGCACTCACACTCGGCGATGAGCTGACTGCTGGTTCCCTCGCTGCTGGTCGGGGGTCTGGAGGTTGACTGGGTTTCACGTTATGGGAGGGGGAGAACGAAAGAGCTTTGAGTTGGTTCGCCACGTCATCGTTCACTGTCAGAGGTGTCAGCTCATGATCAGATGAATCACACGACTACTCACAGGCATTGGCTTGCGTAGCAGCGATGAGGTCACGGAGAGGCGGCAGCACGATAGGAGTACCCACATTCTCAGTGACATCAGGAGGCAGAACATTGCTCTCCCTCTTGACGTTACTCTCCTTCTTGACGTTACTCTCCTTCTTGATGTTGCCCTCCTTCTTCGCTGCTGTGGACTGGTTCTCAGTCGAGCTGAGCTGCATCAGCGCGGATGCTGCCTGGTTCTCGCCCCCGTCCGAGAGGGAGCTGGAGCGACTTCTCGGGACGGACTCGACGAGGGCGGATAGGTTCGAGTGCGACGAGCTGGTCGCCAGCTTCCCTCCGTTCTCTCCCCTCCCTCGTTTCAGCTCCTCGTATCCATGCTGGTCCGAAGGGTTGAACGAGAGCCCGAGAGAAGCCAGGGACGGCAGCTTCGCGGCGTCCAATTCCTGGGTGCTCCCAGGCTCCTCAAGGCAACCGAGTGACTTGGACCTGCGCATGGTAGCAAGGGGTGTGAATGTCGCTCCGCTCGATGAGCGTGGAGAGTCTTTCGTGCTGCCAGCATCGGACTGGTTTTCGATCGCGTTCTGCAGCTCCTTCAAGCTGAAGGATCGCTTCATTTCGCACTTGCACACGGGTGCAAGGTTAGCAAGGAACCCTTCAGAGTCGGGCGATCTTCATCAGCATGCTTGCTATGCTTCTGTTGTTGGCCTGCAGGGCATTGTGTTAGTCATGCAGGCATTCCACCACTTTCCCTCTTCAGCAACCACTGCATGTCGTATTTTTGTCCAAACGAACAACACTGCACCCCCTTCCCTCCCTATCCTTCCACCCTGTGAGTTCTCCAGCCCTCAAGGTGCTCGCCAAGAGATCCTGTATCTTTCCTTTGAGTTGCTTGTCCCACTCCTTCCTGGAAGATCTTGTTTCTCCGGTCACATCGTTTGCCCCGCTTCCACCGTAAAATTCCATCACCTCCTTCCCTGCAACCTGTATTCGCATGCTGCTTTCCTCTGCTTGGCCTTAGTCCACCTTCTACGCAGCTGTTCCTCTTCCTATTCCCACTCGCTCCCTACTCGCTCTCGCTCCCGCTCCTCATCCCCCTACTCCCATCTCGCGCTCCTTGCGCTCCCTGACCCCCCTTTTCATCCCCCTCCTGGAGACGCACAGCGACAATGGGGGCAAGGTACATACACGGAGAATGGGTAGGGGTGGTCCTATCGGGGGCTATATGTGGGGTGGGTAGACGTGATTTGTCCTCTAAAGGGGTGGGTGGAATGGATGGTTGGAATATGTTAGTACCAGGTGGGGTACTTTATGTGTAAAAAGAGGGGTGGATACAACTCACGATATCTACGACGGGCTCGTGGGGTATAGATGGTTATGTGAATGGTGGGGTCCAGGATACGGAATGGGTCGTGGGTGGGGTAGCTGTCATACAAGAGTGAAAGGGTGGTACTTGAGTGAAATTCACTAGGGGTAGTCAATTGAGACACCGGTCCTCTTTAGTTCTTTTTGGTGCCATAAGTAGGGGTATTTCATCTGACAACTACCGGTGTTGTCCCTTTGTCTGTACCCGATCGCCCTTACATCAACTACCCCTTGGTGCCCTATTGAATCACACCCCACCCCTTTAGAGTCTATTGTCACACTACCACTGAAAATCCATAAAAGGACCCCGTCCTAGTCCTTTCTATCATACCACCCGTAGTCTAATGGCTGACCCCCTGCACTTTGAGTTGGAACTTGTTCTTTCCGGATGATCGTAACCACCCCACCCCTATAAAGAACCCCCGTTGGGTTTCAGCCCCCAAAATTGATTTACACCCCATCAAGCATATCACAGTACCCACCCTACATACCCACCGTACCCCTCCACTGTGTGATGTGCGACCCGTAGTGTCGTATACCACCCTTCCGAGATAAGAGCATTTCCGAATTGAGACCGGGAGGCGTGGGGGTACAGGATATTCCGAAACCTCGGCAGCCGGTCAGGGGGATGCTGGTGGCAACGTACCCCGAGTACCTCTGAGCCTGCCAGAGTACCACCCCATGACCCTCACTTCCATCCCACAAAGTACCCTTCCATATTTTACACCATCCACCGGTGGTATTGCACAGCCTGTGTCCCTTAGTACCCACCCTCCCAATGAAATTTTTACGACCACCAACCCCACCCCACCATCATTGTGTAACCCTGAATCCAGTCAACCAGCACTAACCGACACCCCCATTTCACTATGATATAATACCTCAATGGGTGGGGTACTTCGCATCCCCTCGCCTCGCCCTCGGGGCCCGGGTATTCTGGAGGCCGTTATTTTTTAGAGCCCCTTCGCTCCCCCCCGCAAACCACCCCTGGGGGGTACCGTAGTTCGAAAGGTACAACCCACAATGATACAAAACACCCCTACATTGATAGGTTTTGGACCCACCCTTGTATGTGAAGTTTTGAAGTTGATGTGAAGGGTGCAGTAGCGATTGGATGTACCCCCACCCCCTTTCTACCCCCGTTCTCCTCGCCCCCCGATGTATCCGGTCGCTATAAATGTGATTCTAAAAAGCTGCCGTAATAAATCGGACAATAAAAGTATTATTCATAGGTGAAAAATCATATTTTCATGAAATTAGTAGCTAAACTAGGAGCGATTCGATCTGGATAGATGACAAAACAATACTTTTAAACGCTCTTGAGGCCGCTAGTTTGTTTTAGAGGACGTGTACAATACAGTTTTAATTCGCTGCGGGTTTCTCCGCAGCGGACACACAGCCCGGCCCGGCCCGGCCCGGCCCGGCAGCTCTCGGACTACAAAGGGCAGGCCCGGTACCCGGTTCACTGAAAGTTGACATCGGATGAGCTGAGTAGATCCGATCCCGATCCCGTCATGCTGCGCTCACAGCAGCGTTTGGCGGGCGAGATGTGCACAGACTCAGAGCATTTGCAGGGAAGAAGGAACGAGAAGACATGTAGCTGATGGAGAGAAGAAGGGAAGTAGCTGATGCATAGAATGTGAACAAGACGTGTCTAGAACATTGTAGTTTGAAAACCAATTCGTGCAAGGCAAGCTCGTGGACGCAGCACATGAATGCCTCTAGCTGGCAGAACATCAAGTTCCACGATTGAGTTTCTGCACAAGGATGACATGAACGCCATCGTCTGGCTCGCATGCTCCGACTCGCTGAGTTTTCTTACACGTCCTGCAGATCCAAGCATCCCTGTTGAAGGTATGAGCACCCAGCTCTCGGCTCCGTTGACAGGCTCAGCCGAAGGGAGGAGGAGAGCTGTGCTGCTCCTCTCGCAGCAGTATGAGATCGTGTCTAGAAAGTTGCCTCGGAACGGAGAGCGAGCAGGATACGTCGGGAGGCTCCTGGAGAGTGCAGGCGCGATGGGGCTCATGGACGTCGAGGAGGTGGTGGCGGCGCGTCCGGAGCAGCTGCAGACGTTTCATTCGCGATCCTTTGTGGCAGCCTTGAGGAACTCTTCGAAGCTCAAGGAGGAGGAGAGGCTCCGGTTCGGTCTGACCGATGACTGCAGCGTGTTTGACGACCTTCTTGATCTGGTTCTCCTCGAGACAGGAGGGTCGTTGAAAGCAGCAGATTTGCTCGCGCAGGGCGAGTACCAGGTGGCGATCTGGTGGGGAGGAGGGAGGCACCATGCCAAAGGAAGTGTAGCAGCGGGGTACTGCTACGTGAGCACGGGTGTGGGTCTGAGAAGCGACTAACATGCCTGAGCAGGCGAACGACGCTGTCCTCGCCATCTTCCAGCTGCTGGAAACGTTCGAGCGCATCATGTACATCGACATTGACGTGCATCACGGGGATGGGGTCGAGGAAGCATTCTCAAGTTCCGACAAGGTCCTCACCATCTCCTTCCATCACTTCGCTCCTCTCTTCTTCCCCGGCTCTGGGGCCTTGATGGAGCAGAGCGGGCATCAAGGCAAGCGCTGCGTCATCAACGTGCCCCTCAAGGAAGGGTGCGACGACGAAACTTTCACTCGCATGTTCGAGTTTGTGATCAGCAGGGCGTCGGAGAGGTTCAGGCCGAGCATGGTGGTCATGCAGTGTGGTGCGGACTCGCTTCATGGTGACCCTCTTGGCGAGTTCAATCTCTCCTCCTCGGGGTATGTCCGATGCCTGGAGTTGGTCCAGCAGCTCAAGGTCAGTCCCAAGGCAACGCACTGCTCTTTTTTTCAGCCTCGTTTCTTCCCACAGCAGCATCCTGACTCCTGCTCCTGCTCGATCCCCTGCTCCTTACCCCTGAAACTCACTCCACGGACTTCTCAGGTTGCCGCTTACTTTCATGTAGATCCCGATGCTCGTGCTGGGAGGAGGAGGCTACAATGCCGTCAACGTCGCCAAGCTCTGGACCATCTTGACCTTCAAGTGCGGAGGACATGAGGCCCCAGCTGAGATCCCTGGCACTTGCCCCGACTACGAAGACTACGCGCCAGACTTCCTGCTAGAGGTGAGGCCGGGCTACCGCAAGAACTGCAACGACGAAGCCTATGTGGACATGCTGAAGAAGGTGATCGAGAGCAGCCTGAGACTTTGCGGGGAGGAGGGAGCAAGAAGCCCTCAAGTTCAATCGATAGCTGAAGGGAAGGAGGATACAGAGAGCACACAAGAACAGGAGGAGGGAGACATCAACAAGGTGTTCGTCACCGAGGCCGCAGGAGGTAGAGAGGAAGACGAGGGACCACAAGAGAGCAGTAGTCAGGAGGAGCAGTCTCAGACATCGTGAGGGAGTGGAAAAGGGGGGGAGGGGGGGGGGGGGGCGGGGAGCATCGCAAGAATCATGAGGGCTATCAAGCATGAAGCTGAGTGACGTGGACGGGAGAAATCCATTTGTCTACTCTTCCAGCTGCTTCGTCCTCGGAGAGTTTGGGGAAGGAAGGTTGCACTTTGAAGCTCCAGACGTCGTCCTGGAAGGTGCAAGAGGAGGTGAGACAGCAGGCAGCGGGAAAGGCGCGCATGAGGGTACAGGGACCGGCAAGGCGAGCGCAGCAGCGAATGGCAAGGGATGGAGGAGGAGAGAGAAAAGATGACTGGAAGAGGCAACTCACATCTTGTAGCTTCGGAGCAGGTTGGTTGGGCTCATCTGCTATCATAAATACGAACTCCTGGGGAAAAAAAGGCGAAAGACAGGATCAGGAGCGAGGGGCAAGCGGGAGCACGTCCACCTCCTCCTCTTGCAAGTTCGGGTTGGCAACAGCGACAGCATGACGGACTGGAGCGCAAGGGACTTCTTGTGCGACAAGAGTTTTCGGGGGAGCCCACCCGTCAGGTCGGAATGCGAGGTAGTCGGAATACTGTCAGAAGCACCGTCAAGAAAGTCGAATCAGCTGAGAGGATGGAGGGCGTTTGCCTTACCTGGGATTCTTGAATGTCATCCAGGAGGGAGGAGGACTGGAGCCTTGTCCCGTTGCCTGCTCGCTGCTGTTGCTGGTCAAGGGGGCGGGAGGAACAAAACTGCTCAGGGCTCCCTCACCATCATCCTTCCTCGTTGGATCCGCTGGGCTGGGGAGGGAGACATCTGCGCCCTTGTCAAGTTTGAAATCCTCCCGTCCCCAGCTCACCTGTCGGTAGAGCTCTCGCGCGTCTTCCTCCGGGACTGCGCTTGCAACTTTTCGGGTTCCTCGCGGGGTGTCCTGCGATTGTTGGTCACGGTCCTCGTCAGCCATTGACTTTCTCCTCGGCACCTGCTGGATGATGATGTCGGCGGAAACTATGGCAGCACTCTGGAGCAAAAGTGAGGAGGTGAGGAGAGCTGCATGTCCACCTCAACCATTCTGTGCATGATGTCTTTGATGGACTCTTGCTGGCCCATACCCGCGCTGCGAAACAAGCATGAGGGGTCAAGGCGAGCTGCTGCGAGGAGGTTGCAGCTGACGTCACCTCTCGTCACTCGACGGCTCCCTCCTCTCCTCCTCGGACACCTTGCTGAAAACCTTCGTCCTCGACTTCCTCGGCGTCGGAGTCTCAACGCGCGGGCTGGCGAGCTCAGCTGTGAGATGCATGTCATGACGGCGAGACAACAACGTCTGGAAGGCAACCAGCAAGCTCGAAGAGACCAGCTCGTTCCTGAGAGATGCACGCGTAAGAGCGTCGCACTCTGATATGTCCAACTTTGGAGAGGTTCGGAGTTGAGCACGGAAAGGGGGGTGGAGGGAAAAGGAGACATGTCCGACCTGACTGAAGGAGCAGTCTTGAGATCTTGTACATCATACACAACACTGCAAGAAGGCTTCAACATGGTGAATGGATGGGATGAAAATCTTGACTGAGGCCACCAACTAATTATTGTTCACCTCGATGGGCGAGATTTGGGGGTGGAATTCGGCAGAGACTTTCGGAGCTGCGGCCATGGCTCCTTGACGGAGGGGGAGGAGGCGGTGCGAGGTATCTCCGGGTTCCGTGCGAGCGTAGTTGCCTCCTGATGCTCCTGCGAAGCTTGAGGATCGCCGTCTTGAGGATGACAGTATTGAGGATCGCCGTCGATCCTCAAAGATTGATGGTGATCCTCAATGGTTTGTGCTATCATCCAGTGGCTTGAAAGAAAGAAAATCTCAGAAGATGCCAAAGCAGGGCGATGACAGAGAAGAGTAGAGGGGGACAGAGAAGTGGGAGAGTGTAGAAATCTCGAAGAAAGTTGAGAGGAATGGAATGAAGGATTGTTACCCTAACGCTCCAACCGAAGTCCATTGAGGTTCCTCCATATCGTATCTTTCGTTACAAGGTGAGGACCTCGCAGTTTGCAGCAAGGAAACTTACTGGAAGATCGAGAGCTTGTCCTCGTCATATGCCTGATTCACCCTCTCCATGTCTGGGATGCCTCCACTCGCATGCCTTTCCTGCATGCAAACAGTCTGCTAACCACACGGCTCAACAAAGCCTTCCTCCTTCACCTCGGGTTGGTAAATCAAACCGCGTTGATTCGGAACGTCTCCAGCTTCTTCTGTTTCTTGCTCATGCCCATCAAACGACTCATAAAAACTCGCATAGCTCGTCCCGTAGTCGAAGTTGTCCCCTCCTTGCGTGCTGCCTCCCACCATATCTTCTGCCCTGAGTGGAACAAATCTTGGAACACTCCCAAACGTCTCGTGCTGCTTCCCTGATTCATCGCTGAAGAGACCTTGGTGCATGACGTGACCGTGGCTATTGTGTTCATCGGCTTCAATGAAATCCTGCTGCAACTGATCAACGCTTGGCGTCTCCCCAGCCTTGTCACGGAAGGGCATGCAAAAGTCTTCGAGGAAGAACATGGCTACCCAGAAGCTGAGTTATGGCTGAAAGGCACCTATGAACAATTGACGCCCCAGGAGGTACACGGGAAACCTATCATGTTTACAGGGCCCCGTCCCGGCTGCGCCGATTTGAACCCCCTGAAGAACAGTTAGCTGCGAGAGAAGCAAGGTTCGAGTGAATCAGCTATGTGGTGCTGTGTCTCCAGAGAGTCTCGCGTATACGCCATGGGTGCCCTATCGAATGATGAAAGCAGGATACTCTAAATTGTTTCTTCCTCAACAACTTCCTTAGGCTACGATATTTATGTTCATCATCCAATTGACCTCGCCTGTCTGTCTACCTCTCTGTTGCGACAGCTGCATCGTCTTCGAGCGGCACCCTGAACTGAATGCACTCAATTCAACATCCTCTCATCTTTTCTTTCTCGCGTCCTTCTCCTCCCTTCTTCCTTCCCTCTTCCGCCTGATCGCCCCGCCCGCCATTTCCTCGCCGCATCCGTCGCTTCCTTTCAAGTACAGCACCTTAGTTGCCACCCCACCCCCCGCATTCTCTCATTGACACTTTTTGACCCCTACCTCCTCATCCCCATGCTCTCAATTAGCCATCACCCCCCTATTTCAAATTCCGACCCCCACCCCACCCACACTTTTACCTTACGTTCAATTCGTCCCTAAAAGTTTTTTGAGACCTACGGTTATGACCCGGACCCCCACCTCACCCACCACTCGATACCACCCCTACTATGTCTTTTTCCCGAAACCACCCCCCCCATTTCCCTGATCAATGACCCTCTCGGGGGTCGAACATATTTTAACTTGAACTCCGACTGTGAGTGATCGTCGGATCACTGATGGCACTTCATTACTGCGGCCCGATGATCGGACTGCGGGCCCGCCGCCGCCCGCGGCCCGGCCGCGGCGCTGCTGTACGCCGCCGTTCCGAAGTTCCGGCCGCGGCGTCTTTACTCAAAGTTAAGGCGGCAAGTTAAACTTTGGCGTCACGCGGGCCGGGCCCTCCGACCCGGGCCCGGCGGCCCGGTGCAGCGGGCCCGTGTGTCGCCGCGGCTATTATAGTATCGCCAGTGTCTTTTCTCTTCTCGCCGTTTCAAGTTTGGCCTGTGCGACCTTGCCAAGTTGAGTGTCAGTCACTGGCCAGGGTCAAGCCTCAGGGCCTCGACTCTCTGGCATCGGATTGTCCTGACGAGGCACGAGTCGTCCTGATTTTTAACTTCACTTTGAGTAAAGTAAGTTTATTCAAACCGGTCCGATGGCAGGCAACAGTGAATCACTTGGCCGGCGGCGGGCGCCCCGGCCCCAGGGCCGGCCCGGGCCGCCGTTCACGGTTCAAACGTGAACGGTTTGTGGGAAGTTTCAGGCAGGAACTCCAGCGGCCATCATCGGAACACCACCCTACCCTACTGTGATTCAGTACCCACCAATTCAATAGTATAACCCCTCGTTTAGACCGATAGTTGATGACAAAAATAAGGGTACTGGGTAGTACCCGTCCATTGAGATTGAAGGTGGACCACCCCAATTACTACCTCGGATCCCCTTTCTTAGATCGCAAACCCGAATCCTGGTTGCTCGTCCTCGTCCTCTCCTCGCCCCTCCCACGCACAGACACCTTCTCCTCCTCGTTTTTCTTCTCCTCAATCTCATCTTTGTTCTTCTCATCCTCGGCGTCCTCCTCGTCACTCCCTGGAGGCTCCCTTTGCTGATTCTCGACAAATCCACTTGACTTCACTGCGATAAATATACTCCCAGCCTCACTTTGTTACTGCTAAGACAAGCAAAGAAGATGCCTGTGTCAACGATTTCGCACAGACTTGAGCTGTCAATCCTATGCTGTTGTCTTGTCCTGGTTCACTTTGTGATGGACACGGACGTCATGAGTGCTTCATTGTACAAGGTCGTGATCGTAAGTGTCACCAAGGTCTTGGGCGCTGAGCAAGGAATCAGACTCGCGATATTCACCATGAAAAACCTGGACAACAATGTAGAGATGCAGAAGATGGGACTTTCATACCTTGATCCTTTTTGCCAAGATCCTGTTTATCAACCCAAAGTTGCAGAATACGGAGGGATACCTGTGGTGGTACATACGATGGAGTTGCACAAGGAGAATGCGGATATACAAGAAAGCGGATGCCAAACGCTTCAGGGTTTGTCTGCACATCATGACAACCAGGTCAAGATCGCCGAGCTAGGAGGAATCCGTTTGGTTGTCGGTGCGATGGAGAAGTATGAGGACAACCGCAGAATACAAGCGTATGCATGTTTGACGATATCATGCCTGGCTACCAACACAGACAACCAGGTCAAGATCGCCGAGCTCGGAGGGATCCGGTTGGTGATGAAAGCGATGAGAAAGCATGAAATGGACGAAGGCGTACAGGAGCAAGGATGCCGCGCACTCGAAGCCTTAGGAAAGAACCCGGACAACCAAGTCAAGATCGCCGAGCTCGGAGGGATCCGGTTGGTGATGAAAGCGATGAACAGACACGAAGCCAACGAAGGCATACAAGATGCAGGTTGTGAAGCATTGGAGAGTTTGGCCAACAATGCACAGAACTTGTTCAAGATGTCTGACTTCATGAAGGTTGCTTGCAATTTTTGCAAGTGCATGCAGAGGAAGGAAGAGAAGAAAAAGAAGGAGGAAGAGCAACGGCGGAAGGAAAAGGAAGAGAAGAGAAAGCAGGAGCGAGCGAGAAACGAGCAGGAGAAACGGGAGCGGGAGGAGAGGTGGAAGCGAAGGGAAGAGCAGAAGAGGAACTCTTGGGGAGGCGGCTTCGGGTCCAACGACCCTTACAAGATTCTAGGAGTCAGACGAGGAACTTCCAAGGCCGAGTGCAAGAGGCAATATCGAAGGCTGGCCCAGCAATACCACCCGGACAAGTGCCTGCACTGCAGCCCCGAGAAACTGGAGGAAATGGCAGAGACTTTCATTAGGATCCAAGCAGCCTGGGAGCAGATATCTAAAGAGTAGAGCCTGTCACGATGAGATTTTCAGTAGAACTTGATTTCAGTAGTGAAGTTGCACACCTACCGTGGTATGGCCGAACTTCTGCCGCATCATTCTCACATGACAGACAAGTTCTGTGCCCCCTGGGGGCGCGCCACTTGCCACCAGCCGGGACTGGCACCGTGAGCCTCGAGTCACAGCCTCCGGGCCAGGCCGCGCTCGGTCCGGGACGGCCGCTGCCGGGTCGAGCCCTCCCTACGAAGAAGTGAAATTTCCATACAATTTAAAAATTACTTGTAAAGTTTTATTGTAGACAATGACTATATATTGATTTAAATGACTACTACTATCGTAAAACAGTATAAATAACTAAAGTTTTCTAGGTACGCTGTTTTAAAATCACGCTATTTTAGACGCTCACATGGCTGCCCCGCCAGGCTTCAAATGAAGGCTAGCAGACCATGAAGCGACGAAGAGAGGAGGAGGGGGAGGAAGAGGAGGAGCAGGAGGAAGTGGTGGAGGTAGAAGGAGAAGATGAGATGCAAGACAGCTTCATCGACCCTCAGGAGGAGGAGGATGACCTCGCTCATCAGCATCACCTGCTGTCCGCGGTTGTTCCAGGGGGTGACGGTAGGGGTGACGGTAGTGAACAAGACGAGTTGGACGACAACGAAGCAGGATCTTCAGACCTCCTGCATGATGTGCAACATGAACATGAGCTGCATGATGGGTGGGAGGATGCAGAACATGTTGATCTCGAGAAAGAGTTGAACGATGGCTCTGACGAGGAAATCGAAGACGTCCGGCAAGGAAAGCAAGTGGGTGGGGATCAAGAGCCGGCAGATGAATGCGAGGACCCAGGTCATGCTGCTGTGTACGAGGCCCAGTCGCCTACCACACAACATCACGTTAGTTTCGATGTCGACGATTCTGTTGTTTCCAACGCCTGCTCGTCGTCGCATGTGCGGATGTTGGAAGAGTCCATCGTGGTTGAGGTGGGGAACCGAAACAGGTACAAGCTGCAGCTAGAAGCCGAGATGGAGAAGAATGCCAAGGCATCAGCAAGGATCGCATCCTTGCAGACTGAGAACGAGCACCTGAATGTCAGGTGCTCTGAGTACCAGAGGAGCAGCAGCTCCAAGGACCTGCTGCTGAAGAGCCTTGAGGCAGAGATCTCAGAGCTGAGGAGGCAGCTCTTGGACAAGTCGAGTGAAGCTGAAGCTCAGCACAAGGAGCATATTAGCAAGATGCAGTCAGAGCTATTCGACAAGTCCAAGGAGGTCATGACCTTGCAGAAGGAGCTGGAGCTGTCTCGCATGTCCGAGAGTGATCTGAAGCAGACCGTCACTCGGCTGGAGGAACGGATCAGCAACCTGACACAGAGCCTGCAGCAGCCAGCGGAGCATGGTCTAGTGGCCCCGGAGAGTGAAGAGTCTTTGAGAAGCCAAGTCAAGGAGGGAGAGATACTGGCCAAGCACCTCCGACTGCAGGTGTCTCAGCTGAAGGCCGACGCTGCCAAGGCTGTGGAGTTCCAGAAGGAGCTGATAAGGTGAAGGAGGAGGAAGGCGTGCAGCTGTGTTTGACCTTCCTGTCTTAGTCTGCGGTCGATCAAGTTCGAGGCCGAGGAGGCGAACTCCAGATGCGCCCTGCTGGAAGCTAAACTCAAGGACTCGACTGCCAACGAGTCGCAGCTGATGGTGGAGAAGGAAAGGCTGCAGGATTGGGAGGTCTCATTGACTGGTCGCCTGCTCGGGCTGACAGACGTGCAGGTATCGCTCAAGTTGTGCATGCCAGACTGCCGATCCCCTTCCGACGTGGTGAACTGCTTCCGCAACCTGCAGCAGCGGAACCTGCTCTTGGAGGCAGACGTGGCTTCTCTGCGGGAAAAGTGCAGCAGGTGTGAAGGAGCATGTGAGAGGAGCAGGGGCTGACTGCGTCACAAGCCTTGAGGGAAGCGCCAAGACTCTCCGGGACAACAATGTGCAGCTCCAAGGAGAGGTGCAGACGTTGAAGGGAAGGGCGGAACAGCTGGAGACTGAGCTCCATATGGCCAAGGCTGCTGTATGCTCCCCTCGGGCTTCTCCTGTGGCTGCTAACTCGCTGGATGTCCTGCAGAGGGAGCGAGAGGTCTACTTGGCTTCGATGGACCGCGAGATGCTGGCATCGTTCAAGGCGGAGGAGGTGCTCCTTCGAGACCAGAAGGTGTTGGAGCAGCAGAAGACGATCGAGAAGCTGCAAGCTGATGTGAGCGGGACGGCAATGCTGATGTGGTCCTCTCACCTCGCCCCGCAGATCAAGGCGCACAAGGAGCAGCTCAGGTCGAACGCCTCGCAGCACTCAGCCAGGACGAGCAAGCTGGAGGCGGAGATCGGAAGCCTCAAAGACGAGCTCAACAACAACTCGGGGGAGCTGAAGCGATGCAGGAACGAGATGGAGAGGTACAAGAGCAACCTCGAGAAATACCAGACCAGCCTCGAGAAGTCCGAGGCCCTGCTAGAGTCCAGCAAGGCAGAGCTGGAGCAGCTGAAGAAGGAGAGCGCGGGCGTGAAGGAGGAGGCAAGCGTCTCTTCCCTCATGCCGCCGTCAGATCTGACCTTCTCCTCCCGTAGCTCCGCGTGGAGAAAGAGAAAGTAGCCAAGTCAGCTGCTCTCCAAGGTAAGGTCGATGAACTAGAGGGCAAGCACAAGGAGGCGGAGGAGAAGCTGAAGGCCTCGCTGCAGAAGTCGACCACAGGTGCTGCTGTCCACCCATCATGTCCCACCGCACCGCACGTGTGCGCTGACATCTCCTCCTTTCCTCCTCCAGATATCGACAACTTGAAGAAGAACTTTGCGAAGCTCCGCGCCAAGTTCGAGCAGGCGCAGGTGGACTAGGCTGCTGATGGTGGTATCGGGAGGCTGACGAGGAGGCTGCCAGGAGGTCGTCCGGCTGGTCCCGCTGCTGTTCGGCTACGTCATCACGGTCACTCAAGGGAAGAAGGTGGAAGGAAAAGACTACCAGGCGATCATCAAGGTTGTTTGCTGCCCACCTTCATTCTCATCTCTCACTCGCGTTCCTCTGCTCTCTCCACTCCTCCTCTCCCTCTCCTCCTTTCTCTTCTCCTCTGCCTCCCCTCCTTTCTCTTCCCCTCTCTTCTCTCTTCTCTTCCACTTCCAACTGATCTCATTCACCTCTCCATATCTTCGTACTTTCCTCCTCTGATCTCCTACCAGGCCATCCCCAAGTTTGCGGAGCAGGACAAGTCTGAATCCTTCGTGCTGAGAGCGTCAATGCCGGCAGACTCCAGCAAGGACCCAACTCTCTTCCTGCAGAACGCCTGCGAGGTGATCCCTGCTGTTCCTCTTGCCCTCCTCCTCCTCATATCGGGCAGTCGGAGAACGTCAAGAAACACAAGGAAAAGTTCCTAAGCGAGCCCTCCAGTCCCTTGAAAGAAGGTTCTTCCCATCCCCTACCTCCCCCCTCGCCTCTCCTTCCCCCCCCCTCCTTCCTTCCTATGCCTTCTGCTCCCCCTTCTATCAACATTTCCTATCCTCCCCCCTTCGCACATCTTTACTTCCCTCCTCCTCCTGCTCTCGTTGACCATCGCTCCCCAGCCGGGGTCTCTGCGTTCCTGTCTGCCATCTTGGTCGATCGCTTCGAGAACTTGCAAAAGGTTTTGATTCCTTCTCATCCTTCCCCTCCGTCAGCCTCTCCCCCCGTCCTCTCCTTCTCATCGTCTCTGTTGCTTCTAACCGCCAAGTTGTAGGAGCACGCGAGCAAACCCAAAGCTGGGGAAGCTGCCGGACAAAGTTGAAGTCAGTGCTTGTTTCAAGGCTTTCCGAAGTTCTGTTGGCAATAAACACTGAGCACAACAACTGACTCAGTCGACCATCTCACCTCAGCCTAACTCCGGGTATCATGGCATAATGGCCTGGCCCAGTAGTATGCCCGCCCCCCCCCGCCGCCGGCATGCAGTGCCGTACGGTCACTGTCAGTCAACATAATTTGTACCCTCCGCAGGGGGGAATTGAAATAGGCTATTAATCGGCCAATAATTTACTAGCACAATACCAGCACAATTGAAATCAAATCTAAACTTAGTGGCACAATACAGGCACAGTACCGGCACAATACTAGCACAATTGAAATCAGCCAGTAATTTACTGGCACAATTGACACACAAACAGCATCAAACCTGGAGTAGATGGCACACTAGTTGAACAATACTGAGCACAATTGAAATCGGCTAGAAATTTACCAGGAAGTTTACAGTGAATTACTGGCACATTTCGCCTTCCCCTCTCTGACCTTTATAATGCCTTCTGCTCTCCCTCCTTACCAGAAACTGGGTAATGTCCACGCAAAGGGTGAACGTAACTCGGTTGAAGAAACTGGCTGCGCAGTTCCTCGATCAAGTCTTCGATGACCAGTTTGCCAAGCTGTCCTACAACGATATGAGATTGAAGATTGGCCAAAGTGAGTTGGCTTGGTCTTGGCACACCTTGCTCCCCTGCCTGGTGCGAACTGTTCGCGACATCCGAACCAAATTTGGGCTCCCATTTCCAGGTGATTACACACTCTTCGAGACTTACAACTTTGCCACGGACAGCATGCGAGTGTTTCTGATACACTACCACCCCGACAAGACATTTGGATCGAACTCCGTGCTCGAACGCGATGTCATAGAGAAGGCCAACATTGTCTTTTCCAAGTTGCAGGATCTACACCTTCAGACAAAGCAAAGATTCAATATGCGAAACCACTACAATTGGTGGGATATTCTACAGTCTCTACTGGATTTCAATGCGACATCCTGTCTGCACAGGACCAAGACCGACGAGTCTCGCTCCGAAAGGCTAAAACGTCAACTGGAGTACGAATATCAGATTGACGCACTGTGGCCACACAACAATCCAGACTTGAAGATGAGGAAGATGGATCTTGACAAGAAACGTTTGTTCACACGGAAGGAATACATGTTTCTCAATGGATACAGAAAAATGCAGATTTTGGACTTAGAACTGAAGAGCAAAGGATTCAACGTGGAACAAGACGAGGATAAGCTTCCAGTCGAGTCAGAACGCAACACATCCGCTTGCCTGCTTCCTGAGGAATATTGCCCGCTTGCCACCAAGGACCAGCTGGCCTACGAGGTGTTTTTGAATCCAAAAGTTGTGTACAAGGGATGGAACATGAACGAGCCCTGTCACCTCTTCCGTAAGATCCGCGACATGAAGGATACACTCTGCATTGACAACATTCGGAAGGAATGGAATTACAACCCCAGAACACTCGAAGAGACCAAGGGTGTGATCCGTTACATTCTGGACATTATTCCTGCATTCTTGTTCAAGGATGAACAAAATCCAGTGATTACAATGTTTGATACCAAGGATGATGCGAAGTTCGAGGATCAGCTGCAAAACGTCGAAACCATGATTCTGTTTGTTCGTGAGACCATGGCCCTGCTTATCAAGTGCGCTAGCCTTCATCAAGGGCCTCAGACCACTTGTACCCACCAGAGATGTGGCCGCAAGAAGCTTTCCAACATACGGCAATCAGATCCGAACGAGAACAACTGGGACAGAGTGAAACTCCAAGAGATCCAAGAGAAGTGGAACGTCATGAAGAATAGGTTGAGAACCATGACCTCTGACAATGGATTGGAAGTGATTGCCGATGCCCTCGCATTGGTGCTGGCCTCAGTGCATGACTGCAACGAGATCAAGTTGAACTTCAAGATGTTGGACATCAACATGAAGATCTTTCACGGAACCCCAATATTCATCCGCCATCATTTCCACAAGGACCTTCATCAGGACCCATCTCGTGTGGACAGTATGTGTGACTGGATCAAAATCTCTCTTGACTCCCTGCTTGCTGGCGATGCAACTATCAAGGACAGGCTATTATCTGGTGAGTGCAAGGCGTATGATCTGGTCATGAATGCTTGCATGATGCAATTGATCACCCGCGAGGATTATCCTACCAGTACGAATCTACCCTTCATGATGCGATACGACAAGATGCGACTTCGCCAATTCAGGTTGGAGTTTCGAATGGACTGTCTGAGTGTCTCTATGTTGGGCATTGCTTTGCAACGACTGAGCCGGATCCCCGTTGATTCATCGGATATTCAAGGCAAGCTTATCCAATTCTTCAACAACTACCGTCTGTCCATAGAGGCTGATACGGCCTTTCCCGAATTCGAGACCAAACAGTACTCCTACGACTTTGTCATTGATTCCCTTCGACGTCACCTCATAGAAGAGGACAAGAACTGGCTCGCCACCGCGCTATCAGTCGAAGACCCCATCGCTGAACTTTTTGCCTTTCCTGACATACTATGGAATGCCTCCATCATCTCGGTAACCAAGAAATGGATGGACATTCTAGCAATGGAACAGCCTCCGGCTTTTGATATCAACTCGGTGCAACGCTTTCCGGTCAAGCAGGTTTACCGTCGCATTTTTCTCAACGCGTGCTTGTTCCGCAAACTTCTCCATGCCAAGAAGAAACTCTTTAACGGTCCTTTCCGCCGGACCCTTGTTCGGAAGGTTTTGTAGATGTCGTAATTTATCCAAAGGAAATAATAAACGAGTCGTTTATTTCGATATGACAGAATCGTTCACAAGCAATGCCAGACAGAGACTGACCGATTGATTGGGACCACGAAGGGTACGGGGGGAGACTGTCTCATCTTAGAGGAGGCGGCATACTGCGAATGCGTGACCCCGCAACGGGAAGGTCGCTCTTTGCGACTAAAAGTGCATTGAGCTGGCCTGCCCTGCCTGCAAGGCCGACGGGAAGGCACACGAGCGCCGGGTGTTTGAGGCAGCATGGCTTCACGCGCGTATGGTTCTACAGTATGATGAACTAGCCTAGCAGGTGTGAACAAAAAGTTTCAGTCGGAGCTTCGCCCGATGTGGGGCTCGAACCCACGACCACAAGGTTAAGAGCCTTGCGCTCTGCCGACTGAGCTAACCGGGCACGTGAAGTTGAGGTAAATGACTATTTTTATAGTCTATTGTTGGATTCAATTGTTGTGGTATGAGGGGCGCCATCGGTTTATATTGCAGGACTAGGCGGGTTTTTGACAATTTTATAGTTTATTGCAAGTTTAATGGACATGATTGAGTTTGAAAAATGCAAGGAGCGAGGGGGGCAGGAGAGAGGGGAAGGAAGAGGAAGAAGAGAAGGATCAGGGAGCAGGAGGGGGATAGAAGAGGAATTCCAAGGAAGGGAAAGGTCATAGGATGGATCTTGCCAACTGTAACTGTCTCTGCAGAGCATGAATCTTGCAGGAAAGCTTCAACAAGCCCTGAGGAACTCAGCGGCCAAGAAGTCAAGGCTTGAGTCCTTGCGCAAAGAGCTGTAACGCGGCTCATCTCCTCTACCCGCTTCTCTGACTTGATCCTGAAGGCTTGCAATAGAAGCAAAGTCCAGCAAGAATGCAAGCTCTAGAACAACTGGCTCGGAAGGCGGCATTCCGCATATGCAAGCTCATGGAAACAAACTTGAGATCAGAGCTGAGGAGGAGCAGGTGGGAGCAGGTGAACTGTCAGGTGGGGATGAGGCAACAGACGAGGCTGCTCCCCCGCATCTTCCACTGACATCTCAAGGCACTCGATTCTCGCCCTGTGCCGAATGTGAAATGAATCAGCAGGTGAGGAAATCCCACGGACAAAGGAGGAGGAGGAGACTGTTCTAGGAGAGTACTCCCTCTACGCGGCTCCTTCCCATCAGCAGAGTTGCGATGCTGCCAGCAGCCTCAGGGAGCAGCCATGGCAGGAGGCGGCTGAGCGGCTCCATGAGTACGAGGAGATCATCGTGGACTTGCATGCTCGCATGCAGAACATGCTGCAAGTGGTGAGATGGGGGAGGGGGCAGAGGGAATCTCGTGATGCGATGCCTGTCAGGTACATACGGTAGCGCAAGAGTACCAGCAGGAGAGAGCGACTCTCGAGAAGGAGCTGAGCGAGCAGAGAGCGCGGCAGGAGGAGGAGGTTGGTCGTGCGTTGAGAAGCTTGCTTGACTTGATTGCTCTCTTCCCTGTTTGTGCTCTTCATCTCGCCCTTGTGAGTTTGCGATCAGCTCAGAGCTGCGCGAGAAGAATTGAGAGGCGCGCTGAGCAAAGTCGACGAGATGAAGTTGAAACAGCAAAATCGCGCGGTAAGGACGTGAGAAATGGTCTACCCACTGACAACTTGATTGCAGCACGCGGAAGAACAACTGCGAGTCGAACTTGCGGCAAGTCGGAGGGAGGAACAAGAAGTCTGTCGCTCTTGATGTCTGCAGGGCCTCCTGACATGTTGCACTCCAGGCGAGGGAGCTGTTGGATTACTTCAGAGACAAGTTCCTTGAGATGGGGGCAGGGAGTGCGAGAGCAGCTGCATCCTCTGAGTCGAGCTGCCTCCGACAAACTTCGTGTCGTTCGAGGAGCAAGCAGACTTCGCAGGAGGTCGAGCAACCCGTGCAGCTGTTTGCTCGCAGCCTTCACCCGATTGCTCACAGGATGTCCGAGCTCGAGAGCTGGAGGTGTTTGACCGATTGGTTGACCGTTGACAATTGAGAAGAGGCCGCAGGTTGCGATGCGAGGAGCTCGGCAAGGAGAACAGAACTCTGACGCGAAGACTTGTTTGCCTCGAGGAGGAGAACATGGACCTGAAGCATGTGAGAGCTCGCGTGAAGAGTGGGGATGGGAGCAGAAGAGGGAAGAGGAAGAGAGAAGGGAGGGGAGGGGAGGGGAGGGGAGGGGGGCAGAGTTTGGTTGTCTCGTCACGAAGTGGAGGAGAGCAAGTGATCTGAAGAGGTTCAGGCGAGGGCGACGATGAAGAAAGACTCGAGCAAGGTGCTGCGAACGAGTGAGGTCTGTCTGCAGGGGATGCAGGTGAGAGAGGGAGGAGGGAGGGAGTTGACCGACGCGACTCGCCAGCGGAAGCTTGCAGCTCAACGCCAGCAGCTGCGAGCGTATGAGATAAGAAGAAGAGAAGACGACAAGTACATCAGCAGACTAGAGAAGAAGGTGATAGAGGTAAGCAAAGGCCCCCCTGCTCTCCTTCTCTTCCTTCTGCTCTCTCTTCGCTTGATCGTTGAGCTAGTTGTACCATGCGGTTTCTTGGCCTTTCAGTATGATGGAAGCACCCGGAGACGAGCGTCCGCCAGATTTTCCCTCATCCCTCTCTCCTCGTCCTCTTCCTCCTCATACACAACAAGAAGATCATCCTGCTGACCTTCAAGAACCAACCGAACTCTCTCCTCCTCACCGCGAGCAGGCGCCTCAGCCGCACGACCAGCCGGAGCACCCGAAGGAGAGCAGCGGGCAGACGCCCAACGATGGCTGCAGCTTAGACGCCCTCACCGAGGAGGGGAGCAGCGAGAAGGGAGGGTCGACGGACCACTCCAGCTCTGCTCCTCCTCCCTCACGACCAGACCTGCGCGACGACTTGGTGCTGTCCTCTGACGGTCGAGGAGGAAGCGAGCGAGGGACAGGAGAAGTCGAGGACGAGACAGCGAGGGAACAAGAGGGACTAGACGGCGAGGAAGGAAGCGAGGAAACTGATGGAGGAGGAGGAGAGGAGGAGGGGAAGGGGGGAAAGACGGTCAAGGGAGAAGCATCTGACGGAGAGGAGGGAGGAGGAGATACTTCGAGCTCGTTCGAGGTCGAGCTCCAGGCAAGGAGGAGCAGAGGGAAGAGGGGAGAGGAGAGCAGCATCGCCCTGCCGCTGTACCCACAGGATCTGATGGTGATGCAGTTGCTGTCGCATCTTTCTTGTCTTGACACGTCGCAGAGGATGACCCGGAAGATGAGGAGGAAACTCTTCGAGGAACATTTCAAGTGAAGGAGCTCTGAGATGCTCTTGTTTCATGTTTGTAAAGTCCTATGTTGAACTTACCCTTCACCCTCCCTCCCTCCTCTCCCTCCCTCCCTCCCTCCCTCCTTTCCCGTTGTCTAAACAGCTTCGCCAGCTCTTGCGTCCCTTCTTTTATCTACATTCAATTCGATCCACCCTCCCTCACGCACTTGACCCCCTCCCGTCAGCTGTAGGGAGCTGGCGCGTTCATCCATAGGGGCAGCCGCTCCTGCAATGCTTGTAAGGCATCCCCCCCGCCTAGCAGGAGGAGGAGGGACCAGCTCTCGACCCTTGAGTGCGAGGGATCGCGGAGAGTTGAGGAGGAGGTCGACGTGAGACAGGCTGCATGCTGTCAGCTCCTGCCCTCCTCCTCCACACCACCACAACTACCTCCTGCTTCCCTCCCTTCCCCCCCTTCCCCTTCCCTGCATTTTCCTTCTCCTTCTCCTCCTCCTATTCTCCCCTCACGAGTGTTACCGCGATGTGGAGGCAATCATCTTCGACTTTACCGTTAGCGTCTCCGCGTATTTCCTGCCCGAACTTTGAGCGATGAGAAGGGGGAAGAGGAGCAGGAGCAGAACAAGGGTGGAGGACAAGGGTGGGAGCATGAGCATGAGCATAAGGAGGAGCAGGACGAGGAGCAGGACAAGTAGCAGGGGGAGGAGGAGCAGGACAAGGACAAGAGTGGGGGTGAAGCGGGGAGAGCAGGAGGAGGAGGAGTCGCTACCGGAAAGCAAGGTTCTCTCGCTTCTGCCTGGGACTTGTCAACGTCGAGAGCTTCTGCGAGTCAAGTCTGACAAGAATCTCCAGCAGTCAGCTGCTGCTGCCACACCTTCTCTTCTTCTCTTCTCCTCTCCTCCCGCAGCGCGTCCACTGTCACCCGCGTGAGCGAGCAAGCGGCCGGAGGAAGGCAGTCACCTATCTCTGCTGTGGTCTTGCGGGGCTTCTTCCCTTCAGCAGAGTGAGCGGCAAGAGGAGGGGAGAGACGCTGCTTCCTTCCTCTCACCTGCTGCTGCCTCTGAAACTCGTTCCGTTCTCACAAACCTGATGGCGTATGGAGGGACCACTCGCGAGTTTTCCATCCGGCGGGTCTGCCGGCATGTCAGGCGCCGCTCGCTACCCTCCAGCTCGTTACGTCGGGCATGGGGGAGAAGATCGCCCGCCAGGTCCGCTGCCTCCATCGACAATCAGTCTGTAAGGGGGTGAGCACTAGCGGGGCAGCAGAGCGACATGCCGCCTCTGCGTCTTCTCTTCGCGTCGCCTGTAGGCTCGTGAGCTCGATACAGGTGATGGAGGAGGAGGGGACCTTGGACAAGTCCAGGTAGATTCCTCTAGTGCCAGCGTTGATGAACCTCAACTCGGCCTGCCCTTCTTCGTCGATTCTGCTCCATCTCTCAGCCAGGGCTCGCACTGACTTCCGACTGATTCACCTCGCTTGTGCAGGATTCAAGGCGATGGTGCGCTGAGAGCAATGCATGTATGTCGCATCCTGTTGTAGGTTGAGAGTTTGCTGAAGACATCAAGGAGGGCAACGAACGGCATGGCATCCCTTCCAGATGTTCGACAGTGACTTCCTCTCTTCCTGGGTGAGAGTCAACCCATCACGAACCTCAGTCCCACTCGTCTGCGCTCCTCCCTCTCCTGCCCTCCCTCCTCCCTCTCCCTCCTCTGTCCCTCTCTTCCTGCCTCACCATTTCGCCCATCCTGAATGATCAACGGCCTAACTTGTAACCGTCAGTCAAACTGCCGACACTGTTGACCCCCCGTCAAGGCCCTCTCCTCCACTGCTCTCCTGATTGTCCTCGTACTGATTTTTAACTTAACTTTGAGTTAGTGCAGTGCCGGCGCTGCGCGCCGGCGCGCCGGTCTGGGTCCAGGCTCGGAGTGGCAGTGGCCGGCCGGGCGCGGGCCACCGGGCCGCCCTGATCGATACGTCGGACTCGATCCCGGCCACAGATATGTGACTGCACTGGCCCTCTGAGAACGGATGAAGGAGCAGGACCGCAAGTTCGCGCGGCCAGTGAGACTCGTCCCTTGAAGGCTACAACTTGTGAGTGCCTTCAGTCTCATTTATTACTCATTCGATTTCAAGTTTCACCCATGGAATGAGTCGAGCCAACGGGCACGAATAGTTCGCACGTCCCTCTCAGTCTATCTAGAATAACACACAGCAAAAGAATAACAAGACGGCGCTGAAGAGAAAACCCTCGATCCCCACCACCACCGTCAGTCAGATTCTGCCTTCCTTCCTGCAGCTTCGCTCACTTTCCTCCAGGTTCGCCGAGCTTGAAGACTTTCTTGACCTGGTCGAGGCTCATCAGACGACAGACGATCATGATTGACGTGCTCACCACTGGGACATCTCGGAGGCACCCGATGACGAGGAGAGAGGCGAGGAGGAAGAGAATCAGCAGGATCACAGTGAGCCGCCAGTAGGTGTCGTAGTCCACGCACGTCGCCGAGACCTCATCGCAAGAGCCGATAGGCTGACAGCATGTCAAACAGACTGGAGAGAGGAGAGGAGAGGAGGAGAGGAGAGGAGAGGAGAGGAGAGGAGAGGAGAGGAGAGGAGAGTAGAGGAGAGGAGAGGAGAGGAGAGGAGAGGAGAGGAGAGGAGAGGAGAGGAGAGGAGAGGAGAGGAGAGGAGAGGAGAGGAGAGGAGAGGAGAGGAGAGGAGAGGAGAGGAGAGGAGAGGAGAGGAGAGGAGAGGAGAGGAGAGGAGAGGAGAGGAGAGGAGAGGAGAGGAGAGGAGAGGAGAGGAGAGGAGAGGAGAGGAGAGGAGAGGAGAGGAGAGGATTTCACCTTCTTGATGTGTTCAAAGCAAAGTGACTTGGTACAAAACGAGCAACCAGGCACGCGAAAGGTTCCATTCCATTCCTCGCTGTTCGGTCTATCAATACATATTCCGCTATAGCAGCACTGACAAGTACAGATGTTGTACGCCTGCAGCCAAACATTACTTTGAATGTGACCGCACTTCAGTGTACCTCAACAGGCGGTGGGGCAGAAGCATACAGAACTATCTTGAGAACAAGCATGACCATTCCAGCGCTGAGCAACGACCGCAAGTTTGATTGCCCGACCCTCGCCTTCGTTCTCACTTGCTTGTTGTTTGCCATGGTGTCTCCCTGCATCATGGGAACGTCAATGATCTCAATTTCTACTCTTTCTCCCCACCACCATTTCCCTCAAGCATCTGCAGCTTCCTCATTTCTTCGTAATCACCTCTCGCTCTCTTTCTCTTCACTTTATCACAATCACCGTCTACAATCTGATCTTGCTCTTCTCTCTCTACTCTCTTTGCTCCCTCTCTCCCGCGTAACCTGTCTGCGCTTTCTTTCCTCCACATTTCTTCACTGACGGTCATTTCGGACAGCGTGACATCTACCGTCAACATGCTCTTTCATCTGCTTGCGTATCCTCGTCTCTACTCTGTTAGAAATATCTCCTATTCCTGCTGCTGCTGCTGCTGCTGCTGCTGCTGCTGCTGCTGCTGCTGCTGTCCTCCTCCTCCTCCTCCTCCACCCCCTCCCCCTCCCCCTCCCCCTCCCTCATCTTTCTAAAAGCATAGCGTGATTCGTCACGGAGGTTTCAATCCGTTTCAAACCGTTTCAAATCTGTTGCGACCGTTGGTACCTAACGAAGGAAAAAATGAGAGCGGTAGCGAATCCATGCGAGCTGGTACGGAGCAGCACGCGGCTGGTATGCTCCCGAGCAGCGCACGTTTCCCTGCACAAGGTTCGCTCTCTCTGCTCTGCTTCCTTTCTCCTCACTCCCGCAGGACAAGCTGCGCTCCATGGCCGACCGGCTTGCCCAGGACAACAGGAAGCGACTCGCTTCGAACCCAAGGGAGGAGGATGGGGTGGGATGGGATGAGTTGAACGTTCACTTTGTGAGGACACGTGTTTCTCCGAGAGGATGATGGAAGTTACCATGTCTCAAGGTGGGGAGGGAGGAGCTGATGATTCAGTACCTGCTCGTCCTCGACGGTTGTTCCCTTGCCTTTCTCTGTGCTCCTGTTCACAAGCATATCAGCCATCAACTTTTGTTTCTGGCCGAGCGAGGGAGCATGGGAGTACTCAGACCTCTCCCTCTGCTTGAGGAGTGCTCTCCTCAAGGACGACAAGGCCTTCAGCGCCAGCAGACTAGCTGCCATGGTTAATGTTTCCCGATCTGCTCTCCTCTCACACCCCCATGCTGCCCTCAGACCGAAGAGAGCTTTCAAGTACTGCTGGATGGTCGGACGATGCCGCTGATGAAGGAGAGGACGCGGCTGCTGCGGGAGGTGGGAGAGGGGCTGCAGCAGTATGACGGGGAGGCGGCGAACCTGGTCAAGTCGGCAGGGAAGAGCGCTACTGTGCTGATCAGCAAGGTACTGGACCTGTTCCCTGGCTTCAGAGATCAGACGAAGTACAAGGAGGAGGAGGTGAGGGTTCTTGAGCTTCGGGGGAGGGGGATGAGGAGCCTCGCAGGTGTTCTTCTACAAGAGAGCTCAGATCTTCGTAGGGGACGTGTGGGGGTGAAGGGCAGAAGCGAGTTTTGCCTCCTCCTGACAAGATGCCGCAGGTCACTGAGAGGAAGGGGCCTCGGGGAATTTGACGACATCTCCTCCCTCACCATGTTCGCCGACTACCGCGTGCCGCAGCTCCTTCATGTAAGAGCCATCCTTCCTCCCTCCTCCCTCCTCCCTCCTCCCTCCGTTCTTCTCCTTCATCTTCCTCCTCTCTTCCTCTTGGTCGTCATCCTCGTCTTCTTCCTCCTCCTTGTCCCTGTCTCGCCCTCGTCCCCATCCTCGTCCCCATCCTCGTCCTCGTCCTCGTCCTCGTCCTCGTCCTCGTCCTTGTATTTTTCTCATCGCAAGATGGTCTAGGCGGAAGGAGTCTTGTCCTACTCAGATGCACTGGTGGCAAAGATATCGGCAGGACAGATCATTGAAGCCGGGTACGGGCGAGGAGGAGGAGGAGGAGGGGAAGTGGGGGAGGAGGAGGCAGGGGGAGGAGGAGGGGCAAGGTGGGCACGAGGGGATCGCGGGAGAGGACTGGAGATGATTGGCCTGTTCAGCTCAGAGGAGGAAGTGGAGTTGCGCGCGTGGTCAGTTCAGGCAGTCGAGCAGCTGGCGCAGATGCTGCGGGAGGACCATGGCTTGCCGCACGTGCGGAGCATCCAGGTAGCTGCAGACGCCTGCGGGTGCGGGGGGATGACGTCGAGCGAGGTGGACTGGATCCTGTGGGAAGAAGGAGAGCAGAAGCATATCGAGAAGCTGATCGCTCCTCATCACCGCACGTGGACGACCTTCTACTGATCCTCCTCCTCCTCCTCCTCCTCCTCCTCCCCCCCTCCCCCCCCACCTGACTTGCCCTTGCCCCCCCTCCTCCTTCCTCTTCTGCCAAATGTTCTCTCCCTCTCTGTCTCTCGCCTCAGCAGGAGAAGACTTTGACCGCTGCGTCCACTTGGGGCCTCCCGAGCCTCCCCGATCGCTTGAGGAGGATGGCGGTAGCGACTGAGGAGCCTCCAGCCACCAGTAGAGAGTCAGCGGCAGCCGCCAGCTCCTGCCGTCCTGTCAGCGAGGGACTTGACATGTAAACCCTCACCATGAGCAGCAGAAAATCCTCCGAGTCCTGCAGGTCCACCGGCTGCCTCCTCCATCCCCCCCCTCCTCCTCCAGGGGCCAACTTGTGATGGGGATGAAGCAGAATGACTTCGCTTCCTCCTCCTGCTCCTCCTCCTCCTGGCTGCAAGTGAACCAGCACGCTGCTGTCGAAGCAGGAGTGAAGCGCCTGATGCTGCTCGTCCTCGTAGTCCCACCAGATGAAGGTGAAGCCTCCTGAGAGCTGCGGCTTCCTCCCCGATGGCAAAGTCGGCAGCCCCTTGGCGAAGATCTAGAGAGGAGAGAGAAGAGAGTGGGGGGGGGGGGGGGCGCGCCAGGGGACCAAGGATAGCAGAGGGAGACGGCGGGATGGGGGAAAGGGACAGGCGACAGGGGAGGTGAGGAAGGGAGGAGAGAACAGAGGAGGGAGAGAGGGAAGAGAGGAGAGAAAAGAGGAGGGAGAGAGGGACGAGAGGAGAGGAGATGAGGATCAGCCATGGCGTGCAGTCTGTCTCAAGACTCACCGCATGCTCACTGTCCTGCTGTCTCTTCGCATCCTCGCAGGTGGACTCAAGAGAGATCCAGTCGAAAGTCCAGCTGATAGGGGAGCTCAGGAGGGAGGAGGGAACAACAGAGGAAGAGACGGAGGAGGAGAGAAAGAGAGGGAGGTCCAGGAAGAGGAGGGGCAAGAGCAGGACGAGGAGAGAAGGAGGAGCAGGCGGTCGACCTTGAGGCGCAGTGGAGGAGAGAAAGCTGAGAGATCTGCGGCAGCTGATCGAAGGCAACCTGAGTCATCATCATCAAAAACAGCGAGTCTTTCCCCCTCCCCTCCTTCCCCTCCCTCCCCTCCCCTCCCCCTCCCTCCTCCTCTTCCTCCTCCTCCCTCCTTCCCCTCCCCCCTCCTCCTCCCCCTCCCTCCTCCTCCTCCTCCTCCTCCTCCTCCTCCTATCGGTCACCACGTCGTGCTCGCTGTGCTGTAGCATCCTGCTCAGCTCGTCGCCCTTCCCAGCTCGCTGTCAGCTGGAGGATGGAAGTCGCTCCTGCTTCCTCCTCTCACCGGGTAAGGCTCCCTGTGTTGCATGCGCCTCCTCAAGTCCACGAGAGGAGAAGAGGGAAGGAAATCCTGCGAAAGATGTCAGACTCTCGGCCCTGGTCCAGCCTCCTCCTCCTCCTCCTCCTCCTCCTCCTCCTCTTGGACCTCCTCCTCCTCCTCTTGGACCTCCTCCTCCCCCTAATCCTCCCCCTCCTTGTCCTCGTCCTAGTCCTCGTCCTCCTCCTGGCGGGTGGATGTCGACCACCATTCGCTCCGTTTACCTGCCAATCGAAAAGAAATTCTTCAAATCTGTCCAGACATCTCGCTCCTCCACCGTAGCATCCCGAGCGCCAGGACAGGCTGATCAAGTTTTAACTCGATGCTCCTCCTCCTCCCTCCCTCCTTGTCCCCCTCCATCTCTCCTCTCACGCACATCGCGGTCAAGGGTCGAGACGAGGAGCTTCGGTCCATCCATCGCCCGATCGCCTCCCGTTGCAGCTTGAAAGGAAGTCAGAGAACCTCAACCACATCCTCTTCCCCTCCTCCTCCTCCTCCTCCTCCTCGTCCTCCTCCTCCTCCTCCTCCTCCTCCTCGTCCTCCTCCTCCTCCTCCTCCTCCTCCTCCTCCTCCTCATCGTCCACCACCACCACCACCACCTACTACTACACTACTCCCCTCTCTTCCTCCCTCACCTCGTACGCTCTGCTCTCGTCAGGAGAGGACTGGAAGGACTCGAGGAGGAGACGGACAGCTTCATCCTCCTCGGACAGCAGGAGAGCGACAGTGACGGCCGTCCCTGAGAGACTCTCCGCATCCCTCCCTCTCCTCTGCGTCTCAAAATCATCCAAACCTTCCTCGCTCCTCGTGTCTTCCTCACCAAACTTTCACGGAACAGGAACAGAGCATCGTCGCACGCGGCTGACGCGGCAGCTTCTTCGATGCACCTCCTCAGCTGGATGTTCCCGATCGATCTAAACGCGATGAGAGGAGGAGGATCAGTGGGAGGAGCCGGAGCAAGAGCAAGAGCATGAGGATGAGGATGAGGATGAGGATGAGGATGAGGATGAGGATGAGGATGAGGATGAGGATGAGGATGAGGATGAGGATGAGGATGAGCAGGTAGAGGAGCAGGAGAAGCAGGATGAAACCTGAGCTCCCGTGACGTGACTCTTCCTCGCTCTTGTATGTTTCCCTCGTTCTCCTCCTTCAACTTTGCCAGTAGCTTGTTGATCACGCGAGGAATGGCAGTAGCGCCGCATGCGTGAGAGACCTCCGTCGCGTCACTCACATGCCTCCTCCTCCTCCTCTCCTCCTCCTCCTCCTCCTCCTCCTCCTCCTCCTCCATCACCACCACCACCTCCTCCTCCTCCTTCTCCTCCCCTTCTGCTGCTACTTCTGCCGCACCTGCCGCACCTGCCGCACCTGCTCCTGCTCCCGCTCCCTCTTTGCCCTCTCCTCCTCTATCCCCTCTTCCTTACCGTGGGAGTGGGAGGGTCAAACGTCCTTCCCCACGAGCTCGACAAGTTGGAGGAGAAGAGGAGGAGGCGGCCAAGGATGTGCTCGCTGACTCGCTCCAGAGTGAAGTGGTGGAGGAGGAGCCGCCTGCCCTCCTCCTCCATCTCCTCGACCTCCCGCGCGTCGAACGAGGACAGAATGTCACGCAGGTGCGCCAGCTCAGACTCGTGCACGAAGATGGAGAAGCTGTTCCAGTCGACATCCTGCGAGGAGAAGGACGAGGTGAAGGGCGAGGACGAGGACGACGACGAGGAGGAGGAGGAGGAGCAGGATGGTGAAGAAATTCAGCATGAGGGCATCATATTGAAGTCGTTAGGCACCTCAACAAAGGGGACGCAGCAATCATCGTCGAAGATGTAGACGGGAATGGAACCTGAGCATCTTCACGTCATCATCTTCCTTCTCCGCTCCCTTCTCCCCCTCCCCCTCCACTCCCCCTCCCCCTCCTCCTCCTCCTTCGTCTTCTCCTTCTCCTCTCCCCCTGCTCCTGCTCCTCCTGCTCCTCCTGCTCCTCCTGCTCCTCCTGCTGCTGCTTTCACCGTGTTCTAACGCCTCAAAGATCCGGAAGCTTGTCGGACCGTTGCCACGAGGACTGGAAGAGAAGGAAACCACGAGGAGTCGGACAAGGAGGAGAGAAAACAAGGAGAAAGGCGGTGAGAGGGTGAGAGGGGAGGAAGGAGGAGAGGGGGAGGATGATGAAAGGACGAGGGAAAGAGAAGGGAGAAGGGAGGAGCAGGAGGTTCAGACGTCGATCACCTCAAAGTGAAGATGCTTTTTGCCGTGATGTCTCTGAACGCTGCAAAACTATCAGAGGAAGAGGTAAAACAGAGCGAAATGCAACGAAGGAAGAGGAAGAGGAGCAAGAGGACGAGGACAAGGAGCAGCAGGAGGAAGAAAAGGAACAGGAGGGAGGGAGAGAGAGCGGGGGTACCTTGCTGATTCTTCTTGTCGATCATGAAATCATCTGAGATGATGAGGAAATCTGACAGCCCGTCACTCTCCTTCCCTCGTCTGCTTGCTACACCTCCGTCATGAGCAAACAACGACCGCAGACGCGTCCTGAGCGGATGCGTCGCCCGGCCCAAGAAAGAGGCGAAGATCTGATGAGCAGCAGCGGAATAAGAAGACACCGATCCTTCTCCTCCTCCTCCCCCTCCTCCTCCTCCCCCCCCCCCCGCCCCCGCCCCTCCTCCTCCTCCTCCTCCTCCCCCTCCTCCTCCTCCCTCTCACCTCTTTCCTGTAAACCCTCTTGTCGCCCTGGCGCTCAAAGGAGCGAGGAGGATGAGAGTGAAATTGCGTGACAAGCGGGAGGGGCCACGAGCCCTGGCAGGAGGCAGAGAAAACCTGTGAGGGTCTCAGGGAAGAGGAGCAGAGGAGGGGGCGGGGAAGAGATCACCAGCCAGTTCCTTGGGATGGAATGATTGAGAACACGACCCCAGTTGTCTGCCTGATGGTAAGGTGAGTGGAAATCCGGCGTTGGGGGGAGGAAGCAACAGGAGGGAGGAGGAAGCAGGGAGCAGGGAGCAGGGAGCAGGGAGTGACCTGCATTACTGTGAAGTATCTCTTGGAGGGGTCAGAGAAGTTGGAGGAAATAATCTCCGCAAGCTCTTCTTCCGTTGGGTGATACGTTGGTCTGCCAGCACCGTCTTCCTCCTCCCCTCCTCCTCTTCTCCCTCCTCCCCTCCTCCCCTCCTCCCTCCTCCCCTTCTTCTTCCTCCCTCCTCCCCCTTCTCCTCTTCTCCCTCCTCCCCTCCTCCCCCCTCCCCTTCTCCCTCCTCCGTTCTCGGATACCTGTGAAGCTGAAGGTTGTGCATGTGACTGATCCACATGATGGGAACATAGCTGCAGCAAGCCAACTCATCCATGAGCACGAGGAGGAGAAGAACGAGGGCGAGGAGGACGACAAAGACGAGGAAGAGGACGAGAAGGCGAACGAGGAGAACCGAGAGGAGGCGGAGGAGGTCGATCAATGAGGAGCAGGGACGGTTGAAAGCATGGAGAGCAGCGTCAGTCAAGGGTGAGGGAGGGAGGCTCGGGGTCAGGCTGACTCACGTGATTTCACTGGGGAACCTGCGATGGTTGCTGGCGAAAAAATGAAAGAAATGCTCTTCCAGCAGCTCCCCAGTTAAAGTCAGAGGGGAGAGAGGGAGGTCACCGACACTACCTCCTCTGCATGGGGAGGGTAGTGGGTGTCGTGCAAGACCAGCCCCTCCACATGCGACGTGAAGTCGGCAGAGCAGCTCTGCCACGTCCTCCTCACAGTCTCTCCGTTCTTGCTGCAGTTCTCCTCGCCGCTAGGTAAGAGGACAGTGAGCTGATGCAGCATGGGATGTCGAGATCAGGATCGGGCCACAGGAGGAGGAGCAGGAGGGGGAGGGCAGGAGAGCAGCACGTTCAATGGGTTGGAGATGATGATCACCGGGAGGGATCATGCCGGTAGGAGGAGCAGGTATCATGATGCTGCTGCCATGTTCGAAGTCTGCCAGCGAGCGGGAGCTCGCTCAGAAGAAGCCCCTTATCCCCCCTGGTGCTGAACCGAACCTGTCACCGACAGTCACTGCCTGACCCGTGAGCCAACAACCCTATCGGGTGGATACAATGAACACGGCGGAGGAGGAGAACACGGGCGAGTCGCTCGCATTGACGACCAGGCATGAAACCTGACGGTCGTCAGCTCAGTGCTAGTCATTGAGGCAGACGCCAAACCGTCTGCCAGCTGCCTTCCAGTGGTTGAGAGAGGATGGTGACTATTCGCCTCGTCCTCGTCCTGATCACTATGTGCCTGTTGATTGCAAGAGCGAAACTGAAACCTGAGCAGCACTTGTGACACCTGAGCCTGCGGCTCCCTTAACTTACCTTCAGGCGCGTTGAACCGGAATTCGCATCTCATTGGGACTCCTCTTGCCGAATGATGTATGCTGAACATCTTCGGCTCGACCACTTCTCCCCAGCGTCTTTCTCCTCCCTCCTCTCCCCCTGCCCCTCCCTCCTCCCTCCCTCCTATCGCTCCGCTGACCACCAACACCAAGGCCAGCATGAATCGCATTTCCCCCCGAAAGCGAGGCGGGCCTGCCAAGTTGATGGCCGACTCAGGCTCCGACTCCGGCCGGGCAGGCCGCCGGGCGGACTCAGGGCCCGGGATCGGACCGACGATCGAGTGACTCCGCCGAGCTAACTGACTCAGCTCGGTTCGGAAGTTCAAAGGCAACTTAGTAGGGGCGCCGGCGCTTCCAGGCCCCGGCGTGCCCCCCTGACCGGGCCGCCAGTCTCGGCGGTCGGAGCCTAGCCTCAGTGACCGTCCGACGCTTGTCAAAGATTTTTTTTCAATCATTCCGATGAACTCCGACGATACCCGGAAGGTGGGGTCATCGGGAAGTAAACACGAAGAGGTGCGGTAAGGGGGTAGTGTTGGGGGTACTACCTTAGTAGGGTCATCCGATGACAGGGGGTTCAAACTCATTTCAGTATGAGCAAAATCTTTTGGATGGTAGGGTGGGGTCATTTTCGAGGGGGTAGTGCAAACGAAGTAATCTGTGTGGGGGGTGGAAGACACAAGGGGTTGTCAGGAAAGAGGTAGTCGAAACTGGAGGCGACGAGAGGAGAGGATGGGAGGACCCAACAAGACAGGAGGGAGGAGGGAGAAGCGAGACATATGGACAGACATCTGGGAATGCTGCACCCCAATCCCATCGAATCATCCGCCGCCTGAGGCTCCCCAAGTGATCCTCGCCAAGGACAATGTCGACACCCGAAAGCCCAAGTACGACAACGTGGATGAACGGAAAACTCCGGTGGCGCAGCAACCGCCCTTCCAGTTCAGAAAGTTTTCCCACGAGTATCAGGTGAAATGTTTCACGTGGGATCAGAACTCTTATCGATCGTGCTTGACAGCAGGCTTCTGAATCTGTGGTGTACTTTGCAGACTCCAGTCTGAATGTCCAGATCGTGAGATTTTATTTCACTGATTGACTCTTCTAAAATTTGTGGTACAGTATAACGACGCTGATCCTGAAATGACAAAGTATCTGTCTACTCGCTACCCTTTCGTTCTGGAATGGCCTGTAAGTTGTCGTTCTTGTACCCTCTGTAAACAAGGTCTGCTTGACAAAGTGTTTTCAGGTCAAACTCACCCGGGAGGAAAGTTTTGTGATTTTACAACAATTGCAGTCCTACGCGGTGAGATAGAACTTCTATGTCCTTACTGTAGTGCTGTCTGTGAGCACCTGTTACAGCTCAAACATCGTGAGCTTCCTCCGAATCTCTCCAAGATACTGGAGCACATCGAGCAATCTAAGTCGCGATTGGTTCTGGCACGAAACGATACGGAGCAATGAAGTTGAGCTTCACTGATATTCCATCAAGCGGGTCATTTACCATGCATTTTGACTATCTTGCTCCCTCATCCAATCTGATTATCGATGAATTAACAAGGACTGGTTTTCGTTCGCTGCTAAGTCAGTGAAATCGTTTGAAGCTGTACTCTGATGAAGCTAAGAATTCATTCCAAGTCTTAAATGAGAAAAATCTACAGTAAAACAACCACAGAGGCAGCCTGCGTGAAAGACCCTGGGCCCAGTTACACGTATTCTTTTTGAGTTTCTGCTGACGCACTTTCATAAACCTGCAAGTTTGGAATTCATCAGTACCGATCAGAAGAAGAGGAAGCCATGACTCACATCCATCTGAATGATCATGAAAGAGAAGAAGCACTTGGAAGTAACATCAAGCAATGCATAGAGGATTGATTCTGCGCTAACTCCCAATCCGCCAGTCCCCACACTCAACAACCATACGAATGGATAAACTGACCATGAAACCACAGTGAGCAAAGACACTTTGCCATACCTGTCAAGTAGTGAGTGAGAAGCATATAAGGAGCAGTAAAATTACAGTTCGATTCTATCCATGTCATATTTGTCTGCAAGGGTCGTTACTTCAACTTCTCCAAAATCAATCAAATTACCAAGAACACACTGACGGAAGATTCTTACAAGCGCAATGACAACGGGAATGTAGACAACAAGCCCGATGACAAACCAAAGCCATTTGACAGTGGGCACGAGTGCAACAGAACCCATGTAACCAGCAAAAATCATTCCCACTGTTCCAAAACATGTCAGATATATTCTTCTTGAGAAAAGAAACAAAAAATATGCGAATGTGCCCAAGAAATTAAGAAAAGTGATTAGTGTATGCTTGCATAACACACTCTCTAACTTCATCTTCACGCAGGTCACATCAGTCAAATGGTTCACATGAACATCCGAGAGCAACCTCACACTAAGTGAGGCAGCAAGAGACTTACTGTCCGCGCCCATGATGGCCGCGATCATCCATTGCTCCTCGCCAGCCAGCAGCCCAATGTTCAAGATCATCAGAGGTGTTGTGATGAACCAGTCGATATATCTGAAGACTGTTAGGGGAAGCTCTTTCCTCAACCTCTCCGTTCCACCTGACGTAGAACATCTGACGACATCCCATGATAGTCTCCCATCCCATTCCGCTGATCATCGCAAAATAGGAGAAGGACGCCACTCCGCATACAAATGCGTTTCTACACAGCTACTCAGCACTCCGTTGTGAGAAAGAGGGTCAGTAATACATGTAATAGAACTTGCGGACGACAGGATCCGCATTGACAGCCTTGAATGCCATGAAGAGGGCCGTAAAGAGGAGTGCAATCCATGCAAGCACATCAAAGATGGCTCCTGCAGCGCCGTATCAGAGGATTGAACTCAACCAGAGCGGACGGAAAGGGCAAGACAGGTGACAAGACCATCATGGGGATTTCATAGATCAATGGCAATCACATGTCAAAGAGATGTTATTGACCATCAAGCTGGATACGAAAGTTCTTCACTATGATGTCTCCCATCAAAGTATAACATCCCAATGGCACACAGGGGTCGTTCACCACCCAATCACAGCGGTAGAAAGGAAATCTTTCTCGTGGACAACACATGGAATTCACAACGATGGGATGGTACACTGGTTCTGATTCCATATCATCACACGTGATCTCCTTCAACGACTCCCCTAACTTGTTATCAACAATCACGTCCTCTCCCTCGTCTCCCTCTAATTGCGTGTGCCTCCTCATACCCCCCTCTCGCCCTCTCCCACAGGATCGAGGAAGGAGCTGTGCATCAGCAGGGAGCAGGAGCAGGGAAAGAGGAGAGGAAGAGCTTACCGGAGGCTCCTATCTCCTGGATCGCCAGGCAGTCTGCAGGCAGCAGCCTCGACGCCTCCATCCCCTCCTCGACCATCGTCGGCTGCCTCTTCGCGCTCGTATAAAAAAGATAACCGTATTGTAACGGAAATTCAGACTACCGTACCCAACATTCTATAATACGGTACCCCTGGTATCACCTGGCTTTGACCTGTATATGAGGGGGTACTCAAGGATTATAAGGGGGTGGCAGCAAAGAAATATAGTATTTAATCGATTAAATCCGTACTTGGATTGGTTTCAGAACAGAATGATCGATTTGAACTGATTAGAACCGAATCGAACCTCGAAGGGCATGCGGCATCGCCGCCGCGGGGGGGCTGGACCGGAGGGAGAGGGAGAGAGAGTGTGTGAGAGAGAGAGTGAGTGAGAGAGAGAGAGAGAGAGAGAGAGAGAGAGAGAGAGAGAGAGAGAGAGAGAGAGAGAGAGAGAGAGAGAGAGAGAGAGAGAGAGAGAGAGTGAGAGAGAGAGTGAGAGTGAGAGAGAGTGAGAGAGTGAGAGAGAGTGAGAGTGAGAGAGTAAGATAGTGAGAGAGAGTGAGAGAGTGAGAGAGTGAGATAGTGAGAGAGTGAGAGAGAGTGAGAGAGTGAGAGAGTGAGAGAGTGAGAAGGAGAGAATATTGAATGTGTGTGTGATAGAGAAAAAGCAGAGATAGAAAGCTGGTGAGGAAAGAAGAAGAGAGGAAACGAAGTCGATCATGTAAGGAATACTGCGAGTGACGGTCCAACTGGGGATGATGGTAGCGTTCGGAATAGTCACAACGAGAAGAAGAGGACAAGTAGAGTTTGGTGGTGTAAAATGCAAGAAATGCATGAGGTAAAGATATTCTCTCTGACAGACCATCTTGATGAATATGGGGTGAGAAAGGTGTGTTTGTGTACAGACAAGAACATTGTTTCAAAGAGCATTGGCTAAAGGGAAAGGCGCGGGTTTGTAGGTTGGAACATGGAAATAGTACAACAAGGAATTGAACTTAACTTATATCTATCGTGAAGAAATTCGTGTATGACTCATGAATCATTATGAAGATGATTGGTGGGTAGGGACATGTGAAAAGAATGGTAACAAGCATTGGACGAGGAACTTGACATGATATGGATGTTGTTTACTTAGTTCATACAACCCTCATTTCCTGTTTGTAATATCTGTTTTCTTCGTGTTAGCATACTGACATGACACCATTGAAGGTGGTAGAATCCATGATTGAAGGTCGTCGTGTTGCGACATGATTGACCGAACACAAGCTAATCATCACGCTATATTTTTCGAGGGAATTGAATGAGAAGGGTTGACATCTGAACGAAACATGAACAAGAACGCGAATCCGAAGCGGAGCTCTCGCTTGGCAGCCAAGGAAGAAGTCCGTGAGCATGAATCAAGAAAACGAGGCAGACCCTCAGCTGCCAACGAGCAGGATGACATCCTCCGCCTGCCGCTGCATGCTGGCTCCTCCTCCGCCCGGAAAAACTCACCTGCCCGGCAATCCCTTCCTGCAGCCGCGTTGAACGAGGGTCTTGGTTCAACTCAGCCGAACGCGTCCTCTACTGCCTCGGACGCGAACACACACACTCCGAATGAGCGTGAGAGCAGCCGGAAGCCTCTGTCAAGCGACGGCACAGGCTTCGTCTCGTCCCCTCGCACCTCGGTTGGTTCAGTGTTGGCCGCGGCTCAAGCGAGGAAAGAAGCTAGCTTCAATGCCCTCAACATGCCGAAGCCGACCAACCCTGCGAAGAAGGTCACTGCGAACAAGGCAGCGGCACCTGTGCATGAGAGCGTGATGGCGGTAAGAGTGATCCAAGGCTTGCCACGTGACTCTGACTCTCCCGCAGAAGAAACAGAACGGGCCCTCCTCGTCACTGAGTCACGAGTCTCACGTCTACCAGCAGCTGGTCGAGGCCAGACGTCCGCATGTGACCAACTTGGGACCTGGTGCTGCTGGACTGGCAGGCAATGCCAACGGAATGGGGGCGAAAGCTGGGAGTGTGAATGGCGGGGTGGGTATGCTCAAGGGAAGGATGGATGGTGGCGTGGGTATGCTCAAGGCAAGGATGGAGGCAGGTGGCAAGTCCTCCCCGGCTAGAGGAGCCATGTCAACAGAGCTGGAACAGGGCTTGAAGCTCGCGATCGAGCGATGGATGTCCTCGCGGGCCGCTCTTCCCAGAAGCGATGGAGGAAAGTTCCAGTCAGAGATCAAACGGCTGGCGTCGCGGATATTCTTCGAGAGCTTTGATCAGGAGCGAGAGATGCATGCTGACGCAGGTCAGGTGGGGGCTGAGGAGCACGCGGGGTGGGAGACTACAAGGACCAAGTTCAGCTTTGTGGGAGACGGGCAGGACGGAGGATCGAGCTCGATGGAGTTTCTGTCAACTCGGCATTTCTTCTCGGGCTCGATTCTTGGGAGGGATGAGCAATTCCGTCAGCTGCAATGGAAGCTAGATTTCGAGCTCACCGGCGCTTTTTCCCTCTCCTTCCACACCCAGTCGCTTCAATGCTGTGAAGATGTGGAATGGATCTTCCTGGAGAATCTCAAGCGGCTTCTTCGCACAGAGATCAGCACAGCAGAGCTTGCGATCCTCATCATGCTGGCTGGCAACGCGAAGAAAGGAAGTGTGGGATGGAAGGACGTGGAGGAGATGTGCTTCTGGAGTGATGGGTTCTCGATGCCTGAGTTCCGTGTATTGTAGTATGTAACATGAGCTGAAGTTTGACTCCATACTGTGTGACCCGTTGTCGCTGATACCCTTCTTGTCTCCTCTTACCTTCCCTTCTGTCCTCGTCTCCTCTTACCTTCCCTTCTCTCCTCGTCTCCTCTTACCTTCCCTTCTGTCCTCGTCCCCTCTTACCTTCCCTTCTGTCCTCGTCTCCTCTTACCTCCCCTTCTCTCCTCGTCTCTTCTTACCTCCCCTTCTCTCATCGTCTCCTCTTACCTCCCCTTCTCTCCTCGTCTCCTCTTACCTCCCCTTCTCTCCTCGTCTCCTCTTACCTCCCCTTCTCTCATCGTCTCCTCTTACCTTCCCTTCTCTCCTCGTCTCCTCTTACCTTCCCTTCTCTCCTCGTCTCCTCTTACCTTCCCTTCTCTCATCGTCTCCTCTTACCTTCCCTTCTCTCATCGTCTCCTCTTACCTTCCCTTCTCTCCTCGTCTCCTCTTACCTCCCCTTCTCATCTAGGACTTGGTCTCATTTCCAACTTGAGGAATGGTGGGTATTTTACCAGCAAAAGGTAGGGGTATTTGCGACTTAGAAACCAAGGGGTGGGTAGGCTTGAGGAAACAAGTGGCGAAGGATGCAGTTGGTGGTGGAGTGCGGGGAGGGGAGGAGGCGCGTGGTGGGGGAGGAGGAGGAGCTTCTGCCTTCCTCCTCAGTCGCATTCCTGGCTCAGATACTGCAGGCGAGAAGCTGCCTCTTGTCCTCTTCCTGTGCTGAGACCTAGCAGATTGATGCCGAGGAAAGGCTCGCGACGACCTGCTGCGAGTTACAACCAGATCGTTTGCTCTCAGACTACAATGTGAGTTTGCTCCTCCTTCTTCCCCCCTCCCCCCATCTCTCTCTCCTCTCCTCTATCGACGTCACGCTGGCCGTCAAGTCTTTCCGTCAACTGCTCTAACTCTCATCCTTCTGCCTTGGTAGATCAAATCCGGCTCCACAATCTTCGTGCTGGGCAGGTTGAGAGGAGGGATGCCAGCGAGCGCTCCTCGCATCAAGATGCCTGTGCTCTTTCGCTTCCTTTCATCGCGACCGCCTGACGCCTGCGCGCGCAGGCCAACAATCGCATGCACAGCAGCGCTGCACTGAGGACGACGGACATGTGGTCGAACGTAAGAGACACCTCTTGCTTGCCCTCGCTGTTCATATGAGCCATCAGGTGATTGGAAATGACTTCGGCAAAGCCAACGATGCTGGAGCTGTTGCTGGGGTAGGGAGACCTGCTGATCTCAAGCTTCTCGCGCGCTGACTTGAGGTCCCCCTGCAGTCAAGCTCCGGTCAGAACGCCTACGAGATGAGTCAGAACCTCATGACCCTGGCCAAGTTGAGCGGTGACTTGTCCCTTCTCCTCTCTCTCCTCTACTCTCTCTCCTCTCCTCTCTCCTCTCTTTCCCCTTCCCCCTTCCCCATCCTTTCTCCTCGTGCATCTTAGCCTCACATGCTGTCGTCCATGCAGGTGCAGCCAAAGGAGGTGCCAACAGAGGAGCGTGAGTTTCGCATCCTGCCCTCCCACTGCTGGCCTTCGGAGCCAACTTCTCGATGCAATGACGAGCTTCATGTGTAGGTGCAAGAAATGTGGGGAGATCGGTCACCTTGCCTTCCAGTGTTTCAACATGCTCACTGGTTCGCTTCTCGTCTCACGCTCTTGCTCGTCGTTGTAAGGGCCACACAGGCAAGAAAGAACAAGCTGGTGATGTCAGCAGCACCTCCAGTGACGACGACGATGAGAGCGAGGAGGATCGCAGATCTGTCAGCACTGTTTCCAGCACCTCTTCTGAAGAAAGGTTGGAGCCCCTTCTTGCATCCCTCCATCCTGACCTCCCTCTCCCTCCTTCACTTTTCCTCCTTCCCTCCATCCCTTCGCTAACCCCCCCACCGGCATCGGCTGCTTCTCATCCTCTTGGTCAGGTCGCCCAGGAGGAAGAGCAGGCAGCAGCACGAGAGGTCGTCGCTCTGAGACTCTCTGGCGCTGCTAATGGGGTTGTACAGGTCGGAGCTCCCGCACAAGAGAGATCGGGAGCACTGGAGAGACCGAGATCATCGCGACCGATCAAGATCACCCAAGAGGTCCAAGTCGGAGAAGTCGGAGAAGAAGAAGAAGGACAAGAAGTCCAAGGACAAGAAGGTGCGAGCACGTCTGGCGCTGGCCGGCCTCAGGAAAGCTGACAACCTGACAGAAGAAAGACAAGAAGAAGTCTCACAAGAAGGACAAGAAGAGGAGGAAGGACTGATGAGAACAAGTACAGCGACCGGGAGGCCCGATCTCACTTAATCTAGAGTGGTTTCATTAATAAGTGCACGCTGGCAGGAAATGAGAGTGAGCAAGCAGCATGATTACTTGATGCTTCACAGATACCACACGACTCTCTCTTTCTTTCTTGCACCGAACTGACATAAAGAAAATCCTTCCAAGCCAAAAGTTCGAGACTGTCTGGTGTGAGTGCGGAAGGATAAACAGCACTCAGTCACCACATACTTCCGCAGATCTCTATGAACTCCGCTTTCTGCTGAACCACCAGACAGCTCCTGCAACAAGTAGAGCCCCAGCAACCAGCACCATGTATCCAGAAGCATCGTCGGTGTGTGCTTCGCTGCTCGAAGCCGCTTGCACGGCACTCTTAGAAACCCCCGAACCAACATTCTTCTTCTGAGCTATTCCTGCACTCCCTTCGCATTCTTGAATCCACTCGAACCAAGATTGTATTGTTGCATCCAACAACTCCCTTTCCTTCTTCAACGCATTTCTCTTGTCCAGGTCCCTTTCCATGACCAAAACTCTATCAAAATCATGCTTGGACTCAGAAGAAAACTTGGAAGATTCTTCTGTATTCGAAACGACGATGCTCAAGGCTTGCTTCAGAACAGCTCTGACCCACACCGACGAGCTGTCGTTGGCCAAGTCGATGCTCTTTTGAATAGCCGAGAGAGCCTCACGCAGCAGCTTGATAGCATCAGCCCTCTGATAGAGCATGGCCAGCTCGAACATGCTCTTGGCCAGCTCAGCGAGGTTCACCGCATTCTGAGGCTCAACTTCGACTGCCCTCTTGTTGTTCTCCACCACAGACTCAAGCATCTGCTTCTGCATGTTCCTTATTTCAACTTTCCGCTCGTCTTCTGATTTGCCTTCCAAACGGGCGAGATGCTCGTGTGCTGCCCTTCTTTGCTCGTGTGCACTTTCAAGCTGGTCAATCATCTGCTTGTAGGAAATGTTCGTTGGTTCTCTTTGAACGCAAATCTGAAACTTCTCCTTCGCACACTTCAAGTGACTTTCGGCCTTTGAGTCATCGCGCTCAAGAAAGAAATTGAAGTAGAGAGCATTTCCAAGACAGAAGCAAGCAAGCTCTCCATCCTGGGTTCTGCATCTATCATCCATGGAGTATGCTTTCTCAAGCTTCTCAATACTTTGCTTCAAGTAATCCTTCTTCGCTTCCTGTTCTTCGCAAACCATGGCCAAGTGCATCAGAGTTGAACCCCAGGACGCGAAAGATTCTGCAGACGAGGGATCATATTTCCTGACCATCAAAATAAGTCCAAAAACTACAAAGAAAAGAAGAACAATTACACTCTTTGTTCGAAAAATTGACATTGCTGATGCATTTGCATCAGCATTTCCTGCAAACCACTATCAGGCGCTCTGTAACCCAACAATACACAACAATTCACACCGCAATTTGCTCCTGACTTGCTTGCATTTTTGAGTCAGCAGAGGTGAACCTGAGCAGGAACAAGTCAACAAAAGAACAGATGAGTTGCACAACAGGTGGTGCCGAAAGTAAACATGCCCTAATGAAACCCAACATTTTTTACGTTGATCTGAAGAATCTAGGACGAGGAGCAGAAAAGAATAATTCGATTGAGAAGTAGGAGGAAAATTTCACTCTATCTGTGAACCATCCCTTATTCCCCTGTCGAAACTTGAGGCATCGCCTGCCCTGTTGCTATCACACGGTCTCAAGTCTGAAACTGCTTCCTCCCTATGCTTTGTTGGACCGTCGTGTTTCCCACTACACCTCATTCTGTGCGCAACTCATTGTCATACATGTGTTTTTCTCCTCCCTTCCTCTCTTCTCCTCACTTCCTCTCCTCTCATCCCTTCATCTCTTCTCATCCCTTCGCTTCTCCATCGCACTGTTTCCTTCCCGCTTTGTGCATCATGCTCTGCCTCTGCCTCCACCACCCCTATCTTCCAACATCGTCCTACCACCTACCCTTGTCAAAGAGGTGATCCAGTACCAAAAAGTACCCCTTAGTACCCTGACTGTCCACCACCCCCTCCTTGTACACCCCCAATCTTTCTGTTCACGTCTGCGACCCACACGTATACAGGTCACCTCACCCCACCCTTCCCATTAAGTACCCCTCACTTTACCTCTAAAACTATTGAAAGTACCCGGTACTTTTGAGTACCTCACCCCCGAGCGAACCAGTGGGTCATGCACAGGTGCAGAAGCAACGATCTCTGTTGCGCCTGAACGTACAATTTTTCATGAAACCGTTTTTGTAACGGATAAGTGCACGGGTTTTCAAACCCTGAGAGACAGGGGTCGGGGTGAGAATTCAGGAAGGAGGGGAAATATTTCAAAATTTGTGGGAGCGAGGAAGAAAAATCTCGAATATTACCCATCATATTCTCAATGAAAAAGGGGGTGTAATGAAAAGATGGCCTAAAGTGTCCAAAGCTGGCCTGAACCTGATCGTCAATCAGAGCCCCCGCCGAGAAAAAATTCAAACTGCCGCTCCGGCTGCTGCCGATGGCAGTGCTACAGTAGGACGAGGAAGGGGACGGGCAGGAGGGAGAGAGAGAGGATTGAAGCAGAGGGAGATGAAAGAAGGACTTCTTTGAAGTAGCACATAGAGAAGACAGGTGTAGAGAATTTTATGGGTGGATGGGATGAATAGGGTTTTCATTGCGCAGAGATTGCAGTCAGAAGAGAAGTGAGAATCAAATAGAGCAGGCTCGGTAAGACAGCGGTCATGATAGATTCTTTTGGAGTGAGATACTCTTCCAATCAGATAATATCAAATGAGCAAGGGCAGATCAACAACATGTCAAGATTTGGTATAGCCAGTGGAGACCAAATGCTTTCTGTTAGAATCATTGCCTTGTCACTTGGTGAATATCTCGCTATGTGGATGTGCTCGGAATCATTGAACTTGCTGGAAGCGTTCGCATATTCCAACATATCATGTAGATCATGTCATATCAGATTGATGTCTGTTCTTGTTTCCCAATGCGGTCGTGCAACAAATTCTGAAAGTTCATTGTCTCGGAGCACATTTCTCCATCTTGAAGTAATAAGCGTTACTTTGACAACATGGTTACCAGGTTTGAAATCGTTGGAGTTGCGCTCAGTTGCTGATCAACAGACAACATGGGAGATCTTGACGTTGACAGCATCATCGAGCGCTTGCTCGAAGTCAGAGGCAGCCGACCAGGGCGGCAGGTGAACTTGACGGAGTCAGAGGTGAAAGCGTTGTGTACCAAGGCTCGAGAAATCTTCATGAGTCAGCCTGTGCTGCTAGAGCTGGAAGCTCCGATCAAGATATGCGGTGAGAGATATGCCTCCCTGCACGGGCCTGGCTGGGCTCTGACCCTGATACAGGTGACATCCATGGGCAGTACTATGACCTGCTGAGACTCTTTGAATATGGACTCTTTCCTCCCGAATCGAATTATCTCTTCCTTGGCGACTATGTAGACCGTGGGAAGCAGAGCCTCGAGACAATCTGCCTCCTCCTCTCCTTCAAGATCAAATTCCCTGAAAACTTCTTCATCCTGCGAGGCAACCACGAATGTGCGTCGATCAATCGAATCTATGGCTTCTACGATGAATGTAAGAGATGTAGAGGACCTGGAGGGACAGTGGGGAAGAGGGAGGGAGAGGAGGCGCGAGAGGAGACAGAAGGCATCGGATGTGACTGAGATGCTCGCGATCGCAGGCAAGAGGAGGTACAACGTCAAGATCTGGAAGACTTTTACCGACTGCTTCAACTGCCTGCCTGTGGCCGCCATCATCGACGAGAAGATCTTCTGCATGCACGGGGGACTGAGCCCTGACCTCAACAGCATGGAGCAGATCCGACGAATCATGCGGCCCACCGACGTGCCCGACACGGGGCTGCTGTGCGACCTGCTGTGGTCTGACCCCGATGAGAAGATCACGGGATGGGGGGACAACGAGCGCGGCGTCTCCTTCACCTTCGGGGCTGACGTGGTGCAGAAGTTCCTCCACAAGCATGACTTGGATCTCATCTGCAGAGCTCACCAGGTCCCCTCCCTCCCTCGCCCCTCCTCCTGCCCCCTCCCTCCCTCGCCCCTCCTCCTGCCCCCTCCCTCCCTCGCCCCTCCTCCTGCCCCCTCCCTCCCTCGCCCCTCCTCCTGCCCCCTCCCTCCCTCGCCCCTCCTCCTGCCCCCTCGCTTCCTCCGCCCTTTCTTCTTTCTCCCGCCCCCCACCCCCTCGTGTGACTCCCTGCCCAGGTCGTCGAGGATGGATACGAGTTTTTTGCTAAGAGGCAGCTCGTCACTCTCTTCTCTGCTCCAAACTACTGCGGAGAGTTCGACAACGCCGGGGCGATGATGTCAGTCGACGACACTCTCATGTGCTCCTTTCAGGTCTGCTCCTCTTCCTCCTTCCTTTTCCATCTTTGCATCCCCTTCCCCAATGCCGCAGCTGAAGTCTGAGCAGATCCTGAAGCCGGGGGAGAAGAAGAGCAAGTACACCTACAGCGGGATGCAGGCGTCTCGTCCTGGGACGCCTCCGAGGAATCCGGTGGTGAAGAAGAAGTAGAGGGGAGGGGGGGGAGAGGATCAGCCGTCAAGTTTTGTGACTGTAAAATGAGAGGATGATGTTGATTTTCCCTCCTCGCGTCTCGTCATCTACTGCAGCTCACTTTCCTCCCGTAGCTCAGACACTCGTAGCGATTGTTCCCCTTGCCCATGGTCAGACGCCTGGCGCCTCCTCCTCTCTTCCTCCTCCTTGAACCTGCACATCCTCTGCTTCCCCTTCCCCCTCTCCTCCCCGCTCCTCTCCTCACCAAGTACTCTATCTCTGGTTCCCATCCTGGAGTTCGACTGTCACCAATGTGAACAGCGACAGCATTGCACTGCAAGCAGCATCAGCTCGATCCTCCTCATCGTCTGCTTCCCTTCCCTCCTCCTCCTCCCCACTTGCTTTCTCTCGGCCCCTCTTTACCTCAGACGTCTCACACCCGCTTTCCGTCCTCAGGATGGCAGCGCAGAATTTCTATGACTTTGTCAGCAAGACGGTGCAAAAGGAGGAGGGAGAGGTGGCGGTGGCGTTGGTGGAGAAGGAGGAAGAAGGGGTGAAGGGGGGGGGGGGGCTGAAGGCGACGGAGGACGACGAGGACGAGGAGGACAGTTGAAGGAGGAATCGGCACTTCACCTTGCCCACTCGCTCAGCATATTCTTGCTCGGACGCGTCGCCCCACTGAGCAAGTGAGAGGAGGAAGGAGGAGGGAACCTCTACCTGCTCGTTGAACCTTCCGACATGCTCCTCGAGCTTCCGGCGATCCCAAAGAGCAGCACCTTCCCTCCTCTAAGAATTCCTCGCACCTCCTGAACCTCTGCCTGCCTTTTTTCTCTCTTCCCCTTGCCTCCTCCTCCTCCTCCTCCTCCTCCTCCTCCTCCTCCTCCTCCTCCTCCTCCTCCTCCTCCTCCTCCTCCTCCTCGCTCTTCTTACCATTGGTCCAGGAGCCCCACTTGCCGTTCTTCTGGCACATCCGTCGATACTCCACCGCGTCCTCCCCTCCTGCTCGCTGCCACTCGCCGACCTCAGAGGTTTCCTGTGGGTGCGTTGGAGGGACCCGAGCGGACGAGGAAGCGAAGGGAGCGAGGAGAACAGCAGAAGAGCAGAGACGAGCAGGAGAGCAGGGGAGTGAAGTAAGCGGGTCGCAAACCTTTCCGAACTGAACAACAGAGCGAAGGAAAACACCGATGACGGCAGGATCATATTGGATGACCTGCAGGGTACAATCAGTCCCCCTGTACCTCCACCCGGTGAATTCCTCCTCTCTTCCTTCCTCCTCGCCTTCCATTCCCCCTCCCCCTCCCCGACCAACAGCACGCACACACGCACACGCGCACAACTGTTTTCTTCCTCCTCTTCCTCCCTTCCTCCACTTTCCTGCATCGCCATGGCGATCGCTGACACGTTCATCTTGTTCTGGAAGCATCGGTCACGAGAGAAAGCACAAGTACAATCAAGAGAAGTTGAAGAAGATGCCAAAGAAGGAGGAGGCGAGAAGCGGAGGAGAGGAGGGGACAAGAGGAGGAGGGGACGAGAGGAAAAGAGGAGGAGGAGGAGGCGGCGAAAAGAAGCAGAGGCAAGTAGAGGAGGAGAGCAGGAGGAGAAGAGGCCCATACCTCAGCCCATAGCCAATCTTCCTCCATGGTGACGACAAACCTCGAGGAGCGACACAACTCAAAGAGAAGAACATTCAATCCAGACGTCAGCCCTGTGAGAAGTCTCAGACTCTCCTGCTGCTCCTGCTGCTCGTCCTCCTTCTCCGCCGCCGCCTCCCTACCACCATCTCCTCCTCCTTTTCCTCTCGCTCCCCTCCTCTTCTCTTCTCCACACTTCTCTCGTCCCTCTTTCCCCCCCTTTTCTTCACCATAATTCAATCTCCAGAGCAGCACGTGCTCCACAGGCATCGTCTGCTTCCAAATGAGAAAAACACGTCGAGAAAAGCACACGAGGAGCAGCAGAAAGAGCAGGAGGGGGGAGCAGAAGAAAGAGCAGCGGAGCAGGAGGGGGGAGGAGCAGGAGGAGCACAGGAAGAGCAGGAGAAGGAGCAGCAGCAGCAGCAGCAGCAGCCTTTCTTTACCTTGGCAATTTCCAATGCTCCTGAACCAGATCCTTGATCGACCCAGGCAATCTGAAGCAGATCAGATGGGGAGGGAGAAGGCGGAACAAGGACGAGGAGATGAGGAGGGAGATAAAGGGAGGAAGGGGAGATAGCATTGAAGCATCGCAGACCTCGTAGGGGACGTCGGGCTCATGCTGCTCCATATGCTCGATGAGACTTGACCTGAAGCAGTAGGAGGGGAAGAGAGAAGAACAAGGAGCAGGAGGAGCAGGAGGAGCAGGAGCAGAAGGAGGAGGAGGAGGAGAAGGAGGAGCAGCAGCAGCAGGAGCAGGAGGAGGAGTCAGCGTCTGCTCTCAGAGACTCTCATCAACTTCACATGGTCTGACGCAGGAGACTCAAACGACCGCAGCTTAGAAAGCAAAGCAGACGCGAGGAGATTTCACGGGAAAGTCTGCAAGGAGAGACGCGTCAGAGAGAGAGGAGAAGGAGAAGAACAGGGGGAAGAGAAGAGTGAGGAGAAGGAGGAGGAGAGTGAAGAGGAGGAGGAAGAAGAGGAGAGTGAAGAGGAGGAGGAGGAGAGTGAAGAGGAGGAGGAAGAAGTGGAGAGTGAAGAGGAGGAGGAAGAAGAGGAGAGTGAAGAGGAGGAGGAGAGTGAAGGAGTTGCACTTGTGCTCTCTCACCTCTTCTAAGTTTCTTTGGTATCGCCAGCATGTCGTCTTGCTCACTTGCAGGCCCTGCAGGCAGCTATCAAACTTCATCCCACCCCCCATCCCAACCCTCCCTTCCTGCTCCTGCTCCTGCTCCTGCTCCTGCTCCTGCTCCTGCTCCTGCTCCTGCTCCTGCTCCTGCTCCTGCTCCTCACCTGTTGTCACGGCCTTCGGACCAACAAGCCGAAACTTGGTAAAGCTGCTGACGCCAATCGGCTGTCGGACATGAGGGTAAGAGATAGGAGGAGGAGAGAGGAGGAAGGCGAGGTGAGAATTCTGACCTGCATTGCAACGTCGAGGACGTCTACTTGAAGAGAATGCCAAGTCAATCCGAATGGTCTGAGAGATCTGAAGGAACAAAGAAAGAATGACGAGGAGAAGAAACAACAGGTGGAGATGAATCGAGTTGCATCTATATCTGAGCAGTCGGCAATAACATTCCTCACTTTAGAACTGATTTGAAAGGCGAACGAAAAAATACCCTCGCCCTCCTCCTCCTCCTCCTCCTCATCATCATCATCATCATCTCCATCATCATCATCATCATCATCATCATCATCATCATCATCATCATCATCATCATCATCATCATCATCATCATCATCATCATCATCATCATCATCATCATCATCATCATCATCATCATCATCATCATCATCATCATCATCGCGTTGCCTGTCTCTGTCAATTTCCAGCGGCACTGTAAGCTCTTCAAAGAGGACGGCGACCTGGCAAGCAATCATTTCTTACTTCACTTCCTTCGCTCCTTTCGTCCTCCTCCCTTTGCTCAACCCTCTCTACCTTCTCCTCCTCTCCTTGCACACTCACCGGGTCACCGTCGAGAGAAATCATCAGCCGTTCGCCGACTGGACTGAGCAAAATCCCTGAAGTGAAGGTTACAAGTTTTCCCTCCACCACCACGTCCTGCTGCTGCTGCTGCTGCTGCTCCTGTTCCTCCTCCTCCTCCTCCTCCTCCTCTCTCTCTCTCTCTCTCTCTCTCTCTCTCTCT